>NC_056741.1:1730089290-1730191790 GCF_019279795.1 Protopterus annectens | reverse complement strand
TCTGTACAATAAACTGATTGCTATAGGTACAAATAAGGAGTGGGGGAGGGCGATAACCATGAATACCTGACCAGGATAAGGTCGACTTACTAAGTCTCCCTGTTTGGGGCTGCAGTATTTTTGAAAATGATGTCTTACTGCATGCACTATTCCAATGTTAAGTTAGGGAAATGTGTCATCTGGAGAGAAATACAGACTTTTGCAGTTAAATATATGATAAGAATATGGCCTGTCATGAAGTAAAAAACTGACATAAATTTTTAATCAGACCATGGCACTATGACAAAACATCTAGCTACAAAGTATTTATCTCAACACACTGCATAGGAATTCCAAGTTTAATACATCCCACAGCCTAATAAATGCTAGATTAACTATTCCACAGTACTGCCTTTAATGTGGCTTTACTCTGTATTCCCATAGTGCATCAGATTTAAGCAGATTTGCACAATAGTAACTGAACCACTACAGATTAGATTGAAATTTTCAGCTTTTGCAATAAGAACTTAAACAGCATTCATTGTCAGTCAACATTGCTGTGTTATGCCAAACTCCATGCAAATTCCAGGAACATAAAGTCTTTTTTCATGGGCCATTTCTGGCCATGTGTGTATTGTCTGTGAATCTGTTTTTAACCAGACTAAATATGTAAAAAAGAGGTGGATAGGACACTAGGGAAAATGAGGTTGGCAAGCAGAGGATAGCACACGGGGAAAAGAATACAGAAATTTGCAGTAGGGTCATAGGAGAGCAACTTAGCTATCCACTTTTTCATAATATTGGTGTACAACTGTACACTCAGTTTCGTGAATTTACAGAGTCATTACACCAGTGATGAATGACAACAATGGAATAATGTGGTATGGCCAATGGGACCAAATCATTTGTGACAGGATGGACATAGGCAAAGCAGAGAACTATGTATGGGGTACAATTTTTTTGTGGGACAGATGCCATTTTTTTTTGAGAGAGAGGAATGTTGGGAAAGGTGCTTAGGAATGAGAGGGTCAGGTAAATAGAGTAGGTTAGGAAGCATCTGCAAATTTACAGGACATACAAGACAGGCAGAGATGGTGATGGAGACAAAAGGTTTGGAACACCATGATTGGGGATGGACAGGAGACATCAAAGATGCACTTACGTCCAGCTTGAGACCAGTGAGAATCTTGTTCTCACCCTCAGAACTGACATAACTGTCTCCTGCAGCAGCTCCCTAGGTCATTGTCAGATGTGGCATTATCTTTGCAATGTGATGCAGGACCTTTTAAACCCTGCTGATATGGGCACCAAGCTCCTTCTCAATTTTATCCTTCACCATCCCTGTCAGCTCCTGCCAGTTGACAAAATAGCCAGCAATCTCCACTACAACTGCTTTTGGTGGGTACCACTGCATCAACAGCTGATGAGGAGCTACTGGACATACTTGGAACAGGTAGGGCAGGGGCTCTGGAGGCAACAGAGACAGGATGTAATACACTGAAGTGCCGGGCATTTGTGCTACCATCTGTGGAGGTATGTCAGGCTGAGCCACAGTGGTCGGTGTACCTCTCTGTGCTATTGGTGATTAATTTACATCACTAAGTTATGCAAACACTAGATTTTTAATAAATTATAACCCCCTCCCCCCATATAAAAGAGACAAGGATGGGGAGAGGCAAAAACAAAGAGATAATTAGTTACATGTCATTTAACAGTACTGTATACTTTAAGCAAACTTTTATTTGGCAGCACATAAACACATCTTGTAACTTATTATTGCACACCTTTGCACCGTTGATATATGATGGTGATGTATTTGTTACTAAATAAATGGATATCATCTACTGGATATAAGAAACAACTGCTTTTATTTCACTGTGATGGATTGGAATTATGCAATTCTTTCAGGCAGATTGCTATTAAGCTCTTATAAATAATAATCAATAAAATAAAAAAAATAAAATGCTGCTTCTGGATTCTGAACCCACACACATTAATGCTGATATTCTATTTGTTGCAAGCAGCATCACTTAATGGGGAAGGTATGCTCAAGATGCATAATGAGGTATACCTGCTTGAGATGCTAGTGCTTGAGGGAACGAAAATAACATTATGGGTTTAAATTTTACTTGATTCATACTTACCCTGTGCCTCTCTGAGATGAGTTAATCTGTCCTGGTGACCTCACAGTTTGCTGTGATCTCCTCTGCAGCTGTAGAGAACAAAAAAAAGTGAAATATATATAAAAGCATAATGAGTAACTGCATTGGCTATTACTATCATAGATAGGTTATGGGCCTTACACTTATACAACTTGGGTGGGGTTTTTCCAGTCCTAAATTCAGCTTCCCATTGGCTTAAAAGGTCCTGCTTACACATTTTAACCTCCCTATAATGGTAAGAACATTGTTTATCCATTGCATGGAATGCCGGTTGCAGTGGAGACAGTCTTGGCTGAGCTATTCCAAGCCTCGGCCTTATAATGAGACCGTATAATCCTCCTGCAACAGCCTATGGATGTAGTGCTTCATGAGGAGTGTCACAATTATCCTGGACAAATGATGATGACACTGCCCTCAACACCCCACCTTTGTGCCCTTAATTTTGCACCAGTCTCTCCATCACCAAACACATCTGCAAAAGTCAAGCTTACAAACTATGTCTGAACTGGCATTTAATTCAGATCTCATGTGTTACTGGTATTACACAAAAATGCACAACCTTGACAACTGCATTTGTGCAAGGGACCCATACTGGGCCTACATACAGCAGGTAGCAATAAAGGTGTGAAACATGGCATTGAGCTGTGCTGTGTGTGATGCTCCAGCCATTACCACAGGTTTCAGTGTTCAACAATGGACTGCTTACTGGCATGGCTTTTGAGGGTTGCACTTTGGAAGGTGAAATATGGCTGAATTATGATATATTATGAGTTTGAAGCTTACCCAATGTTAAAATAGTATTGTAACAGCTGAGAATTAAGCCCATGGGATCAAGGAGACAAAACGTGCAACTTAATGTATTACCTGACATAGCCACAGGAGAGCAAACTTTACATCATGGACAGTTGATATTTACTGATATCTGAATGAATGGAGATACATTTCAGAGAGAGGCCTATATATGTATGTGGCATGCCATTGGACAAAACTATGGCCATTGACATTTAAAAGTGATGCAATTAATGAAAAATCAATTTTTAACACATCTGCCATGTTTACGCATTGTGCAGAGATGGACAAATATAATAGGGCATAAAATAAAAATGAAACTAGTAAAATATGAGATATAAAGCTATACTGAAGTTTCCCGTTATACTGGCCAGTAGGCAGAGTCATACAATGGCAGGTTATAGTGGTTGCTAAGGACATTGGCTCTGGTGTAGTTCAGTAACTAGGGTATATGCAATTAGGTGTATGTAAATGAGCTAAGTTTATTGAATAGAAAAATGGGCCAATGTGTCCACAGGTACCCAACTGTGTAAGGGCTAGAACATGGTAGTGTAGGCAGAAGAGGCAGCTGACATGAAAAGAGTGTGTGTCACAGTCTGTGTAAGCACATTGGAGCTCAGAGGCTCCTGTCTGCACACAGCTATGCACAGCTAAGCGGGGGGGGGGGGGCTGAGGCTGCTAAGCTGTGCTTAGCTGGTTAAAGAAAAGCTGAGCATGCTTGTGTACAGGGCCCTTTCTGCTCAGCAATGTTTACACTAGTTTTACAGGTTTGTGCGGAGCACCATGGGGCTTAGAAGTGGAGTAAATTGAAAAAAAAAATAAAGGGAAATACATGCAGCTGAGAAAAGGCAATCAACTATAAATGACAAATAAGTCCTCTGCCACACATAGTGGCCCATTCAAACCCCTCAGTAATGTAGCTGGCAGGTGGTATGCATCTTTGTCAGCCAATCACACAGGCTGCATCTGCAGCACACCGGTATAAAGTATGCAGATACTCTTCAATATGATTTTTGCACATACTCTGCACCATTGGAAAACACACTTGGGAATTTTAACTGACAAAATTATAGGGGCTGCTGCTGCTTTGCTACAGCTCTACATGCTACAGGCTGAGGTAATTGATGATGATGATGCTGACAATAGGCCCAGACTGAGGAGGAGAAGAGTGTTCAGACCAAGGGTAACCTGTCAGGTGCTACATGAGTGGAGATAGTAGAGTGCTACAGGGTGGATAGGGACATACTTCAACAACTCACCAAGCTCTGCCGGCCTCACCTCAGATCCAGAGCCAACAGATGGGAACCCATCCAAGTGAAAATAAAGGTATGTGTAGCCTTAAGAATACTAGCTACAGGTCCTTTCCAAAGACCTACTTGGAACATCATGGGGTTCTCACAGGATCCACATCCAGGGTACTCCACTAGTTCCTGGATGTCATGCTAACACATATCAGTGAGCACATTTATTTCCCCAACACCCGTGAGGAGAGGAGTCAAAATATGCATCTCTTCCACCATGTAGCACACTACCCGGAGGTACTGGGTGCCACAGACTGCACTCATGTGCACATCAATTCACCACCTGGTGAGGAGGGTAGAGTCTACTTCAACTGCAAGGGCTATCACTCCATCAACTGCCAGGTTGTGTGCAATCCCCAGGGCATTATCATCAATGTGTGTGCTGGCAGCCCTGGCAGTTATCACAACTCCCACATCTGGGCATGCCTCACAGCTGTACAAGGATTTGCCACTGGAACTATGGATGATGACACCCATCAGAAATGCACACACACACCCACTGAAGAACACCATAATGAGGCACATGCACAAACTACGAACATGATAGAGCATGTGTTTGGGCTGCTCAAGTCACGGTTCCACTGTCTTAACATATCTGGTGGAGCCCTTCAGTACACTCCAGCCATATGTGCACACATGTTTATAGTATCTGCCATGCTACAAAATATGATCCTGTGGAAACAGCTGCAGCAGGAACATTACAGAGAAGGGGGACACAGCCCCCCACCATTGCCAAGGTTCCTACAAGCACAGGGGGACTCAGAGGAGGAACCCCCTGAGCCTGTCCCTGTAGGCAGACATAGTGTGCCCAGTACACCCTGGCCTTGGCAAAGAGGCGGTGCATAGCACATACACTGACACCTTAGGGGCCCAGGGACTGACACCTCACTCTAACTCACACGCACACAGTAAAATAGATGCCAGCCACATCACACTACCTATACCTTACCATGTATAGGCCGTGTACTGCCTGCATCTGACAGAGTCAGCCCTGAAGCACTGTCCTCTCAACCGCTGCTGACACAAGGTAAGTCACTCTTATTAACAATAAATGAATGTGGTAGTAGACTGTGGTAGCATATGTATGGTATTGCTGCATGTATGCCTGGGAATTAAGTGGGTTACTGGGATAGCAGCAGACAATGGACAGCTATGTGGGACAACAGAAACTCTCTCCCAAATACTGGTTGACCCACAATATTCAGTAGGCCCTAAGCCAGAAAAATCTACTGCACTATGTGAGGGACTTACAAACAGTGGGGCAAAGGACAACTGCATGGGCATCAATGATGAGTCCCATACATAGCTCTAAACCCCTTACAACAAAAAATGTGTACAAAACCATAAAGAAATATGGAGCAAAGCTGAAAACAGGGACAAGTCTTAAATATTGTTCTTACAAACATAGAAAGTTGATAGAATAACAGCTGTTTCAGTAGCATGAATTACCTGAAGGTCAAGAAGTCTGAAACTCAAATGTCTGTCATTACTTTCTAACTTCAGTCTTTAATGATTTTACTATTATTGGCCACACAATCACAATTTTATGAAAGATGGACCCCAAATATGAGCCAAACATCTGGGCAGTCTGTGAAGATGTGTACAGTTGAGAGGTATGTCCCCCTCCCCTCATCACACCCTTGTTCACATAGAACTGCAGTAACATTTATGTTTATAAGGTGATAGCAGCAGACGGCTGTCACAATCAACTTGATAACTTGTTCCATTTTTACAACATGCAGGGGTTAATGTGCTATATATGTTTGTGGTTAATAGCGTCAGGAAGTAGACAGCATTTACTGGTGGCTGTTGTGGCTTAGTGCTCTGTAGTTGTCAGGCCCCATGGTTTGAGACTGGCCTTGTCAACTATTTTGCATGTCAGCTACATCAATGGTAGGAGTTGAACACACTGGCCAGAACTCAATATTTGTTACTGCAGGAAAGATGGACAATGGAGGGAGAGAGGGGTCACAATATGGACAGTACACAACTCTGAGTAACCTGCACAGTGCCTAGTAGAACAGCAGGCTTTGACAAGTCAGTTGAGTGCCAGGATATAAAAGCTGGCACGTCACTATGTCAAGTACTGACAACAAGTCAGTGGGCACCATCCATACCACTGGAATGACAGGGTGTCACAGAATGCCCACACTTATGCCTCATATACCTTTTCTGCTTGTCATAACATTTTATTTGCCTACCAAAGTATTTGCAAACCAATAAAGGTTGATGTGAAAACATCAATGACAGACAGATGAGATGCAGATCTCTTACCCATAAGTAAATGCAAGATAATACAAAACCATTCTACCAAATGTGTACATTTAGAAGAGCAATATTAACAGCCCGCCCCCTTGTCTGGGCCTATGTCTGACTGTTATATATGGGCCTGTCCAGATGTCTGTCTGTAAGAGTTTGAGAGCTATGGCCAACCTGTAGCCTTATAATAACAGTGCAACACAAACTGTCTGAAGGCCAAAGCAGATGTATGGGGCACAATGATGGACAACGTCCTAAACAGGTACAGTCAATTGTGTGACGTCTGTAACCCTGTGTGTGATGTTATGACTTCTACCCCACTCACACCATAACTACAAATACATAGCAGCAACTGTGGACAAAGGCTGTGACTGGACTACAGAAGGACAAAGAGACACATATAAGGGGAAGGGGAACCACTGGCCAGACAAACATAGAATGTGCACCCTAGAACAATTTCTGCTGTAACATAGTTTCCTGCAGTGTATGGAGTCAGTAAACAAATGTCTGGCACTGCTCCCTCACATTACTTTATACTGATCAGGCACTGACATACCAGGAAATCACAGTGCTATGTAGAATATACCACACATATTATGGAAAACTCTGCTCAGTCCAATGCACTCTCTACCCAAACCAGGATACAACTCAGTTAATAAGGATACCACACAACCAGGAGATCCCCAGCCAGTATATCACTGAGGTGCTGGACTGTTTACACAAGTAATTCAGCCAATCGGCAGTAGCACACAAAATCCTGAGCTGGAGTACAGCTACCTCTGGAATGGACTCCCACTCCTACTATAGAAGGTCATACTGGGCATACTCCTACACTTAGAGAATTACAGCCCATGTCTAAACCTACATATGACTATACAACTGTGTTGTCCAGATATGTCTTTGCATACAGACAGCTGTGTACACCGTAACTGAGTCTCCCCACCCCCATCACACAAAATTACCCTCAGCTATCTGTAGGTAGCACACATGTGATATATCAGCATCTGCTGAGTATGATATATCTATATATATATATATATATATATATATATATATATATATATATATATATATATATATATATATATATACGTATGTGTGTGTGTGTATGTGTGTATGTGTGTGTGGGTTCCATACACTAGATCAAATTTTCACTAATTCGAAATAGTGCATGGAATGCTCACTGCAGCAAAAGTGCCCTTATGCGAAGTTCAGTACAACCAACGGGTGTTGTACTGAACTCCTGTGCACTACTCACAGACCTTAGGGTTAGGGCACGGGTCATAGTATGGGCTATCCCCTTACCATGATCTGTGCCCTAACCCTAAGGTCCATGACGACTGCAGCGCAGTGAAGGACATAGCAATGTCTTCCAATATGGTGCGATAGTCATGAACCTTAGGGTTAGGGCATGGGTTAGGGTAAGGGGATAGCTTTACTAACTATCCCCTTACCCTAACCCATGCCCTAAACCTGTCTTGACTATCGCACCATAGTGGAGGACATAGCTTGTTTTTATGTCATCCACTGTGCTGCGGTGTTTTCGTGAAGTGACGCTAAAAGTTCACTTTCATTAAAATGAACTTTGAGAAGTGAGGCTTCCTATTACAAGTTCGAAGTAGTGAACTTTCGTTCTTGTAATAGGAATCCATATATATATATATATATATATATATATATATATATATATATATATATGTAACATATACAAATATATCAATTATAGACAGGCAATGACAGGGGGGGAGAGAGAGAGAGAGAGACAGACAACAGAGGCAGATAGAGAGAGACAGAGAGAGAGAGAGAAAGAGAGTGGCATAGAGAGGGAGACACCCTGAAAGGCATAGAGTGATGTCCTGCTGCAGACATTTGCACACCAGTTGTAACCAGTGGCATGAGACAATATGAAGTTGAGCTCCATTGTGTAATAGTAGTGCGGTAGAGGTTGTAATCTCACATCACCTGCCTTGTGTGTGTGTGTGTGTGTGTGTGTGTGTGTGTGTGTGTTTGTAGGTGAAAGCATTTTGAGGCCTTTTCCACCCAGCAAACTTCCCATTGCCCTACTTTACAAGGCCTGCTGATGTCATTCACCTTAGAAGTACCTTTGGACACCTTTTAGCCCTATAAGCTCTGTGGCACATGTGATATGTGCGTAGCACTCTAGTACATATAACTAGATAGGTAGGGGTTCTAATCTCACCATTGACAAGTGTGTTTGTGTGTGTGGTGGTTATACCATTTTGAGGCCTGTTCCACCTTGGTGACCCCTTCCTATTGCATTACTTTACAGGGCCTGTTCATGTCACCCACATTAGAGCCACTCTTGGACACTTTCTAGGCATATATGTTCCGTGGCACATGCGGTAAGTAGGCAGTGCTATAGTACATACAACAGGTCTATATTAGATCAGTGAAATGGCATTACAGTGAATGCTGTTTCGCCTACACATATAGACCGAAATCCCAAAACAGCGAAACCCCAGGTCCCATGGAAAAAAATCATTAGACTAACAAAACACAACACACCACTTAAAACATTACAAAGTGGGGGGCTTCACACCCCACACCCTCAAATGTGGGGGGCTGTACCCCCCACACACCCCTAACTAAATATACCAACTCCAAGATCGCACTACAGTGGGGTAAACGGCAATGTCATGGCTCAGGCCAAGTGAATTTTTTTTCACTGACCTGAGCTTTCACTGTTTTGGGATTTCTGTCTATATGTGTTGGCAAAATGGCATTCAGTGTAATGCCATTCCGCTAATCTAATATAGACCCCATACACCTAGGTCTGTAGGGGTTTGAATTTCAATACAGCCAAATATACTACTGTATGTGTTTTTGTGTGAAGCATATTCCCTGTGGCTGTCGTGCGTGTTGGTTATACCATTTTAAGGCCTGTTGACCCTCTCCCCATGGTATTACTTTAAAGGGCCTGTTGATGTCATTCACCTTAGATGTACCAAGTTAAACTCTACAGCCCATACCTGTCCTGTGTACAGATTTATGAAGAATGTCCAGAAGTTTGCAACACATATGTGGCCCGTGTCACATAACAATGGGGTTTTATGACAAATCATTGGCAAATACATGACAGTTGCCATGACAAATAGTGACAGACATGTCAGCTTCAGACGTCTTACCATCTGAAATGTCATGCTGATGCAAAGCCTGTTACCCTATCACTTGTCTAGGTTAGTAAGAGCAATATGTGAGAACAGTCCCTATTTTTGACTTCCTTCAAATATCAGCTGATGCCATAGCCTACGCTGTCTCTATTCTCATAAATAGATTATTACTAGAAAGTAAAGTACCCACATCCTAGAAAACTTCTCATATCATTCCACTGCACAAAGGAGGTAACTCCTTAGAGCTGACCAATTATTGTCCGATAGCAATCCTGTCACCTATGTCCAAAATATTAGAAAGAGTGGTTCATACTCAACTAATGCAGTACCTCCAAGATAACAACTTTCTCTCCATTTCACAACATGGGTTTAGACCTTCCCACAGCACCACCACAGCTCTTCTATCATTCACAAATATAGTTAACCACCACAGAAACAAGGGTCTGTTTTGTATCTTCTATATTCTTAGACTTATCAAAAGCCTTTGATATGGTTAACCACAATATTCTTTTTAAAACTCTATCAACCCTAAACATAAGCCCCTCCTCTATATCTTGGTTCAACAGCTATTTATCAGGCCATCAGCAAGCAGATCTCTGGAAAGGCCAACTGTCCCTCCTGTTGCCAGTTACCATTGGAGTCCCTCAAGGGTCTATTCTTGGTCCCTTACTGTTCTCTCTATTTACTAACCACATCACTTCATCCTCACCTTCTCCATCAATAGTACATTAAGCAGATGACACTACCCTTATTTGTGCCACCCCCCCAACCTATATGAACTGCAATCCCTAACCCAAAACAACTTTACCCTAGCATAAACGTGGTTCACCAATATCGAACTTCTTCTCAATCCCCCCAAAAAACCCAAACATATTCTCTTTGGCCCAGGAAAACCACTGCCCCTAAATTATAATTTCTCCATCAGATCCAAAGACAGCATTCAAATCAGCCCAACCACACACACTAAACTGCTAGGTGTAGAAACAGCCAACAATCTTAAATTCAACATCCATATTGCATAAACCATCAAGAAAGTTAACAAAAAACTCGGACTCCTCTATAGGAATAAACACTTTATGACTAAAATAACCAAAGCAACCATTGCAAGGACCCATCCTCTATCCATCCTCCTTTATGCCTCTCCCATCTTGACCAATCTCCACAAATCCAACCTAAAAAAATGGAATCTTGCTACAACAAGATCGCCAAATTTGCTACCGAAGCCTCTTATAAATCCCATCACTGTCTATCACTTAAGCAGCTCAACTGGATGGAGCTGCCCCATATCCTACTACTCAATCAACTATCTACTGCACACAAACTCTACTACTTTCCTGACCTAACCCCTGCACTTCAACAACTCATACAACCACACATACCGACTTAGATCCAGCAACCAGAACCTCATAACTGTTATCAAGCACAGAAATGATGCTGGCAAATCCCTTTTTGCTAACACCATTGCCAAAAATGGGACACTCTACCAAGCCAGATAACTTTTACCACCTCCACTTCTCATTTAAAAAAAAACTCCTGAAAACTCATTATCAAAACAATTGGCTATGCTCATGCCACTCACCAGGCCAGTCCTTAACAAGATAGTATCTCAGAACCTCAGTTATTCAGTTTGTCTCCTGTAAACTAAAAACTGTTTCTTTTTAATATTCTATACCTCAATGATTGATTATTGTATGAAGTGTTAATATCTGCCACATTATCTATGTATTTTTTTTCTGTGCATGTAATGAATGCTCTCTTGTTCTGCAATGTAAGATTTTTGTAATATACTTGTATTCTATGTATTTTCTTGGAGCTTATCTCCCCGGGCCTCCACTGAAAATGGACCTGTGTCCAGTTGGACTTTCCCAGTTAACAAATGCAAAATAAAATAAATAAAAAATTATCCCACAATTCCTGAAGGCATTCCCAAGATTAATTGGTGTAACAGGTTGTGAGTTATGCCATTGGCATATAATCTCTGTGGCACATGCGATATGTATGTAGCACTATAATACATACAAGTAGATAGGTAGATGTTCTAATCTGATGATTGCTAACTGTGTGAGAGTATGTGTTTCTGTATGCATATCTCCTGTGGCTGTCTTGCCTGTAGTATGCAATGGTTATATCATTTTGTGTGCCTATCCCACCCTGTTAACTCCCTCATTGCTAATCTAGTCAGGGCCCCTAAACATGTCATCCACCTTAGAACACAGTTACACATTTTCTAACACAAAGGCATTGTGGGATGTGCAATAGTCATGCCAGTCTGTATTGTACATAACAAGATAGGTGTGTTTCAATGCATTTCCCCATGCAGCAGTGTGTGTGTGTGTGTGTGTGTGTGTGTGTGTGTGTGCATGTGTGTGCGTGTGTGTGTGTGTGTGTGTGTGTGTGTGTGTGTGTGTGTGTGTGATGGCTTTACCATGTTAAGGGCATGTTAAACTCTCATTGGTAACCCTAACAGCCCCTGCAATTATCACCCACCTGAATAGTAGTGGCAGACACTGCAACAGTATAGTAGCTCTGTGGTGCTTGTGTTATGTATATAGCAGTATTATTTGTACAACTAGGCAGGTAGAGATTCTACTGTCAACAAGGACTGGTCATGAGTGTGTGTGTGTGTGTGTGTGTGTGTGTGTGTGTGTGTGTGTGTGTGTGTGTGTGTGTGTGTGTGTGTGTGTGTGTGTGTGTGTGTGTGTGTGTGTGTGTGTGTGTGTGTGTGTGTGTGTGTGTGTGTGTGTGTATCCCCTTGCAGCAGTCTAACTGTGTTATGACCACCAGCATACCTCTTAACCCTCACAGAAAGACATCTGGTTAAAGCCATATGGAAAAGTGGGGCAAAAGCCAAGCATTGAGCACATCCTTCACATATTGCTGTGACATGCATGGAAAGTAGATACCAGAACAGGTTGTGCATTTGAATGCACTTTCCAAAGGGTATGTGTTGTGACATGACAATATCCGTCATTAATCTGTAATGTTAGTCTCTCATAATTTCCCAACAAATTGCCAGAAAACCACAATGTTATGACAAATGGAATAAAAATATATGGCAAACATCAGAACATTCTGCAGACATATGTAGAGGTCAGAGGTATGGCCACCATATGTACCACCCTGCAGGCTGAAGACTATGTTTGGTGAGGTGTGACCTGTGACAACACCTGAAACAATACAGAGGTCCCCAGACTGTAGGACAACAAACATTTCATAAAGTTGTCTACTAATTGCATAGAACAGTTATTGCACGTCAGAAGCACCTTAATGTCATGACAAATTGCATAAGCTAAGGTAATGTTACACAAAGAAAGTGTCACAGCAGCAAACCAAAGGAAATCCTGTGTGTTGCACTTGCCGTGGGTATGGTATGTCCTGCCAACTGTCATGTTACTACAACACATGTCCCACAGTCCACATTTGATAAAGTGGCAACCACAATCTGTGTTGCCTATGTGTGTGCAATATGTAGATATCTGAAGGCCCTGTGACTACCTGTTGCCTCCAGTGACCCACATGTATATAGGCATGAATGCTAACTGCTACCACCCACATATGTAGGTACTGCCTAAGGCTGTGTCAAGTGTAAGTAGTGTGCAGTTTATCATTGAGCCACAAACTGCTGTTAACACACTGCAATGGACCATACAGTGGGTATGAATTGTGACAAGGTCCTGGCCTCAAGCTGAATTCAGACAACAGTGTCTGCATACCATACAGCAAGAACATGTTCCCACTATTTCCCACATCAGCACCAACCCTTAAACACACAGACTGCGATGACAGACCTGGGTACTCAGTATGCCAACAATGTTGTATTCAGGCAACAAGTAGTGGCAGTGATCAGAAAATGCTTGTATGTGGTGCACCACATAGGTTAATGGACTGCATCTAGACAAAAGGTGGACATTACCTCTGCATAGTCCTCAGTCAGTACAACAATACATTAGCAGCATGGCCGGTCTGCAATGTACCTATGCAGACATCTGTGAAAACTGTAAATCTATGTTAACACCCACAAAGGTCAGCCATGGGCCTCAACACCTGTTCCATGCAGACAGCCTGTAATCAGTACTGCCCCACTGGTTATCGGTCAGGTTGTCCACAGGTGTCTGTGGCATGCCTAGATGGCATTGTTGTGCTTAGCCCTTCAACAGCTTCCCCATATATGAGAGTATAACTCTGTGCACATTACTGGCACGTGAGGCCTAAATCACATATGAGATAGCAAAAACACATGCTGGAGAGTCAGGTTTGGATCCCAGAGGCTGCCCTCTGTCAGGACTACACTCCTCAGACATGTCAAACACAGTACCCTGCATGCCGTCATCAACTGCATCAAGGTTGAGTGGATGGGAAAAAAAACATCTGTCCCAGGGGTCCAACCGGTATCCAGCAATACCAGGGGCAAGAGGTGCTGACTGATGATTCTGTTGTGGATAAAGTAATGGCTAGGCTTGTAAGGGACCCAGAGCCAGTACTCTAGTAACTTCCTCTGTATCTATGAACCTGTGATCCTACGGAACACCAAGGTGACATGTATGAAGGCTAGCTGGCTGCATCATGGGGTATGCATGCAAGGTTATGCTGTCTGCCCCCATTGTCCCTCAACCACTGTCGCGCACATATGCATCTACGTAAACATGCACATATACAGCCATACCTTGGTGATGTAAAGGTCTCTGTGGTTCCACTCTGCCATACTCAGCTTTGGTAATGGCAGCAGCTCCCCATGACGTACACCACAGACACCTGGGACAGAAACAGAATAAGGTCTGTGAGACAACAGTCAGTCAGCAGAACTAACAGCAAAAAAGCATCATGGCACAAAGGTACATACACTTCGATGTGTACCCATGACAATTGCCAGCAGAGAGCACCTTACACGGCATAACAGTAGTACACTACACACTGCCATTACCTTTACTATATTCACCCTGTGCATCAGACACATATTAGCATGTCCCTGCATTAATGGAATGGATAACAGGAATGTGGTACAGGTATCATCACATGCACAGGGTGAGGTGTAGGGTTGCCAAAGGCCTAGGCTGAGCCATACACTTGACATCATGTGTCTGCGTCTGGAGGGGTGGTGTTCTGGTGGGCCATGGAGAGAAGCTGTGTGTGTCTGGTGGTGTTCGGGATGTGATAGCGATGTGTGAGTGTGTGTATGCACACAGTCAAAACATGTGCTAGCCCTTCGACAGGGTATGTTGGACAGCTGTGGACCATACATGGCAGAATGTACAGTTCACAGTCTCCAGCCATGGACACAGGAACTGGTTCTGCCAAGAGTGTCACTAGCACCAACATACTCAAGGCCAGATGCGGTACTACTTCCTGATAGTGATCACTGTCTCCTGGGTCAGTGTCCCTGATGGGACCAGCCAGGACCACATGCCCATGGCCTGCTACATGGTGGTGTGGACCGCACCTTCCCTTTGGTAGTGTTGATGGTACTGTCACTATGGGAGTGTGAATGTGCACAGCCCCGTGGGCTTTCAGCTAATGTTGTGACCCCTTACTCCCACCACATGTTCAAGCACAGACATTGCACAGTTAAGGACTGAAAATGTCTCACCCCCACCGTCTGTCCACTACATCAGCAAAATGATGTACGACATCACCAATGCTGTGGAGGGTGTCATGCATGCCAGGAAGTGTTGCATCCATGACCCTGAGCATCTGTCTGGTGTACCATTCACAACATGCCTGTGCCTCCATGATGGACCAAAACATGCATCAGGTGACACATGCCGTGGCACCTCTGACAGGGGCTGGATGGGCAGCAGCTCTCTTTTGAGCACCCCTGTCAATCTGCCTATGTAAGACCTCACCAGCTCTCTGGCTATGGCTAGTTTCTACAGTCACAGATTCCATAATCACCACACTACCATGTTCAATGCCACCACCCTCTGACTGTCCAATATCTGTGGTTCCTGGGACTGGGTATGTGTGGGCATACTGACCATGTGCAGGAACATTGTGGGTGGAAGTGAGATGCTAACCAATGGTACAGATTCATCCTCCAGCAACCCCACCTGTGCCTCATTATGGCCACCATCATCATCAGAGACTGATGAGACACTGACATCAGGTTATGAGGGGGAGGGACCCCAACACCCATGTCCACCTGTGAGGAGAAGACAACATAAGTAAATTACTTCCTGCACTATAATGTTTGCTGATACACATACACACACACACACACACACACACACACACACACACACACACACACACACACACACACACACACATGTGAGGTGCCACTAAGCCATTATACAGACTACACCATCTGACTGATGCCATGCACGACACACAATCAGACCACAACAGACACACTCTGGACAGGCCCTCAACAACATGCAGTGCAGCTACGTCCAATTAATCTTGCTACCACTAAACACCTGTGAGATACATAAGAAGTAGGAGTATGTGATGGACCTTCACCTAACACACAGTGCACCTATTTACACACTACTAATGTACCCCTGTATAGCACAGTTGTTACACCTATACAGAAGTATGTGCCAATATGTTAGAGCTTCTCTGAATATGCTCCTGTGATGAACAATGTGATGCACTGCACAGAACCCCACCACAAGTGAACATGCACATATTGCAATATGGCTAAGCTTAACAGTTGTGTACATGGAAAACTGGCTGCCCTTAACATGCCTAGGGTATAGGTAAGCCACAACATGACAGTTCCCCACTCACCGGCTTCAGGTTGATGTTCCCCAGCCATATCAGAGGGACCTATGGAGTTGAGGGGGATAGTTACTATCAGCACACACACATGTGGCATTGGTACAGGATAATATATGCACTTATGAACATGTAAACTACAAACTGTGACACTTCCCAAATTGCTGACATTCACAATATGTGCACACATGTGTGCATTATAAATCACCACCCACAAATGCAGATTGACCTGACATATGCATACAAGTATGCAAAGGCTGCCACTATGAATGGGGGCTTACCTGGACTCTCCTCAGCTGTGGAATCTGTGCCAACCCCCTCCATGACATATGTAGTCATGGTTTCCTGGGAGGCGGTGACTGAACCAAGGTTTCCAAGGAACTCCTCAGTGGCTGAGAGTGCTGCTTGAGTAGCAGGCCCTCCACCTGTGCCAGCATGGTCCTTGGCCACAGCTGCAGCCCTTTGCTGTGCATTGTGTATAAGGTCTGTGGCACAGTGTCACACCTGTTTGTAGCTTCTGTCCCAGTGGCCCACATTAGTGACTGTTGCTACCAGTTCTGTCCACAGGGCAGTGCGTTGTTGCAGGTTTTATCGGTTACTTCTCAACAGTACCTGGTGATGAAGTCTGCGGGCATCAATGATTGCAGCGGTCTCCACTTCTGAGGACAGCGGGTTCTGTCTTCTATACATCCCACCTAAAAGACCTGAACAGGGGAACACATCACAGGACCACATGCATTGGCCACCATTATGTATAGACCCTGCACATCCACTTTTGCCAGCACTATCCAATGCTAACACCCACATCATACCCCTGCTATCTATCAGCACAGTATGTGTGTGGGTATCGGCAAGATACTGGCATTACAGCATGGGTTGCCCCCCCGATCCGATCTTTCATGTTCCCCCCAATGAGGACCATTAATGTGCATAATTCTATGTTCATCACTCACATCACACAGCACATGCAGCAGCTGGGGACATCACTGAGGTTATCCACTAGAGAATAGCAGGCCATCAAACATTTACCGTAAACCTAGAGGCTAGAAGGCCAACCCTCTACCCGGTTTCATACATACTCCTCAAGAGTGACCTCACTCTGGCATGCCAGACAATAACAGACTCCACATTGCTAGGACTGCTGCACAAGTACATGTCATGATCCACTCTGTTAACAGAAACACACACACACACACACACACACACACACACACACACACACACACACACACACACACACACACACACACACACACACACACACACACACACACACACACACACAAAAACCCTCCACCTGGTGAGTGATCAGAACTGGCCTTATTGGCAGCTTACATGTGTATCCAACACAATCACGCTGTGTCAGAATGGCCATCCTGTCCACATCAGGCAGGGTAGCAACCTACATCTTTGCAGGCATAACCTGGTCAACTGAATGGTTGACAGCACATAGACCCTTAGGATACCATCTGTGTCACTGTTGGATGGGGACATCAGCTGCTGCCTTGCATAAACATGGGCTAACATGTGGCCTAGGCATATGGCTGCTCAGGGCCCATAGCCTAGTAACCTCATATGGTGCCAGGAATACAAAAATGGCCTGACTGCTGTGAGAGACTGTATTGTTATGTGTCCACACACATCACTGCCATCGACTGCTGGGTGTTCCCTATGGGCAATGTTATAGTACCATGTCATCCAGCCTACATCCAACAAATAGGTGAGTGCTACTACAAGTGCATGTGACATTCCAGGAACATCTGATGTACACAAAAACAGATAGCAGTGCATATGTGTTGTAGGGTGACCTCCTCATAGGTGTGTCTGACATCTGCATCACCCAAATGTTTGTGGAATGTGTACATGTGCCTGATAGATGTAGACCCCCCCCCCGCCAGACAAATGTGTATTTCCAGACACCAATTTAGGCAATATGTGATGGTTGTCCACAGAGTTTGGGGAATGTGTCTGTGACATGCCAGATCACTGGGGACACAGTAATGGTACCCACTACATATCCCACTGTCCTGCTGCAGGGGCTCACCAGGTATGCTAGCCATAGATGTCAGGCAATCATCTACAGGTGTGGAGTACACACTTACTTAGCCAAAGTACATCAAGAAAGGTCAGGGAGACCTGGACAATGTGTGAAATAACCCTGTATGACATTGTCAGACTGAGAGGAGCTCAATGACAGTACATGATGTGATATGCCAGCTGTATACACTAGTACATACTGTCAGTGTGACACCCCTGCACTGGCCCAGTAATCAGAGAGCCTCAGTCTTCACCACTAGCACCAGTGAGGGACATACACAATGGGAGGATGACAAGTACACACACAGTAAAGTACAATTACCTTTCAGAGCACACAGAAATCACAGTCAGTCTGGGGCTGGTTTCTCCCTCTCTCTTCTGATCTCCAATAAGACTCCCCACTGGCACAGCTATACGGTTAACATCTCGGCAGAGAAGTCAAGTCAAAACCTCAACCAACCTCTCTGTCCGACCAGTGCTTCAAGTAGCTGACACACACACTTTGAGATTTGATTTATAAATCACACACACACACACACACACACACACACACACACACACACACACACACACACACACACACACACACACACACTCCTGAGAAAGACTGGCACAGGTTTACTAGCTATGGCTCTTCTGCCCAGACTAAAAGGTAGTTCTGACTGCCACAATCCAGCTCTTTATCAGTTAATCTAAGGCCCTTACCAAAGACTGACAAATCCTACTGTACGATGTAGCTATTATCCAAATGGTAATTGTGACCAAGACCAAGGCTATTGGAGTGGGCTATACACTGTCACCAAATATATGTGCAAGTATTCTAAGAGCTTACTTAGTTCTAAACAGGCCAGCCACAATTACAAGGTTTAACTATATTTAATAATAACTAATAAAGGGAAAATAAAATACTCAATCAATACAGTAACTACAGCATTCAGGATCACAGGGAGTATTTTAAGACAACATTGCAGGACAGTCTGAAATAAATACAGCAAACATCTAAAGTAATCTTTACTATATTCCCATCTATATGAAAACCAAATTTACTTTTCCCTAGTTCCTTACTATTAGCAAGGCAAATACAGATAAGTGGATGCTGTCAGATACAAAGACACTTACAAAACGCAAAGGTATTTTTCTGAGACAAGTCTGAAAGTAATAATCAACATTACTGCTGGGTTAGCTCAGATTACATCACTCTTTGTCACCCGCCTTCAGTTCCCAGGCTAACAGCAACTAACATACATTTTAACATCTCTGCATCAGAAGTACATATCTGTCTGATGTTTGTGTAGAACTGGAAGTCATAACACAGGTAAACACCTTTACATTTTCTACCTAGTAATTATTTATGTTTCAAGACAATGCAAAAACATCTAGCTGTAGACATTTATGTCTGCTTGCTGCACTGAAACTGAAATAACACATTCATGAAACAAGTTCAGCTTATTTTCTTGAAGTTTTGCAAGTTATCGCTGTATGTTTGAAGCTTCCAGCTTCTACTATTAATACATACATTTGCACAGGTAATGCTTTATATACATTTCTGTTCTTTTCCAGTATTGTACACTGTGGTCACACTCTTGAAGCTTAGTCATACCTCTCAACCTCTTATAAACTTAGACAGTTGATAGAATAACAGGTTTTGCATTCGATGAATTTTCTGAAGGATATCATGTCTGATATTCAAATGCATGCTATTATTTTATGACTTCAGTCTTTTATGATCTGCCAGTGATTTGCCAGAAAACACACAAATGTATGAGAAAATGACTAAAAATATGAGAGAAACGTGACATTCTGCAAAAAATCTGGACAGTTCAGAGGTATGAGCTCAGTACATAACATACAGTTCAACACACACTTCTGCACCAGTAGTTTAATATCCACATAACATATATTGTTCTCTTACATTTGTAAGACAAGCATATGTATCATATTAATATTCACAAATGACATATGATTATTTACAAAATCCCAGTTAGCGGGGCTGGCATTGTCACAGTCAGTACTGTACAACAGACAATCAAGTTAGTAGTCATATGTGAGCTGACCATTGCTGGGATGACTCAGGGCCCAGAGCAGTGATCTATGTCACTGCAGACAGAGCCATCAGGGATGGCCATAGATGCTGGACAGCAGACTAACAGCAACATGTCAGTCTAGGAAGTGTTGTTGAGACCTACTGTTTAAATTCCTATTTCCCATGATTGTATCCCCCCATCTGCATTCTATTACATGCTTAATTGTATGGCATACCTGGTATAGTGCTGTACTCCTTTGTCAGAAGACATCAACTTGTAGTGTTTGAAAGAATTGCAATTTGTCTTCATGAAGACAGTGTCAGACCTTTTTACTATAGACAGCAGCTTGCCTTTTGTAGGTAATGCTCATAAACAGGTGGTGGCCTGTGCACCAATCTGTGGCTCCCTCTTGCTAATTGCATCCAGATAAGCTGTATTGCCTTTCCATTATCCAATGGGATGGCAACACAGTGCTATAATTAAGGCCTTCATGTGGGCCTTGCCCCTTTTCCTGGCCTGTGAGGAGGACATTATTAAGGTGTAGGAGCTACAACATCACAGAAGGTATAGGTGGAAATACTGTCCACTGTTTGGATTGATGTGTTATATCCACAGTTTTGCATGCTATATCTGGCCATTGTTAACAGACTTTCAGATTTTGTAGCAGTGTACTGTATAAATGTGTGTTGGGGTAAGGAAGGAGACAGGCAGATGTGAGTATCATACATCCTTTTCTATCTGACTGTGAATGCTGCTACAGTTGATGCTGGTGTATCAGCTGTGTATGTTTGTAGGGGGAGAGTGTGAGACATGTCCCTTAAAACCTCAACATCCCCCCAACCCTTTATGTTTGGCTGTTGTGTGGATGCCCTCCTCTAGGTGTTTGGGAGCAATGCTAGGTCTGTAGCAGGTAGCTGGACATACTGCATGTATAGCAGGCTATAGCTGTTGCCTTCTGGCCAGGAGTCAGACTAGGGAATGTGAAGATATTGGAGAGAGCAACCAGTTGCTGTCGGTGAGGGTGCGGTGTCAACTGTTGTGTCACAGCATGGCCTGGTTGAGGGTACCCACAACAGTCCTGGTGAGGCATGTGCCTATGGTACATATGTTACATAATAGTGCCATCCAGAGAGTGGTAGACAATATTCAGTACACATATTTATAATTATGAAATGTGCCCCACCCTTCAGGCCTTTAACATCCTACTGTGGGTGCCAATGACTACAGTAGGAGCAACCAGTATTGTTGGACATTGCAGGGCTCAATTATTCCCATGTTGTATTGACATGGATGTAGTTGTCATGCCACAGATTGGGCTGTGGGCAAGCACTGTGGGTGTTTAAATGTTACAGATGCTAGACATGTAATAGATAAAGGCACCAAGTCATTATTATGGCAGGTGTATTTGTAAGACATATGTGCATGCATACAGTGTGTAACACAGGATTAACATGGACATGTGTGTTCTGATAGGTATGGCGTGTGATACTGAGCTGTCTGTCATGATTTTGTAACCCCAATCTGCACTGCCTTGCCAGTATGTTGGCACACAGAGTAGGTTTTATGATGACCCTGCCATAAATAGTTGGCACAACTGTGGATATTCAGCAACAGTCTGTGCAGCTGTCATCTCTACCTGATATTGTAGGCCTCCTGTATATCCAGCAGCAATTATTTGTCTGTGTACTAGTTCTGTGCTTGCATCAGAGGCCCAAGTACACTGTGGTTTAGACCACTATATATAAGAGGAGTGTGTGACTGGCAGTCAGGATATGTCTGTAAAACAAGTTGTTACACTCCAGAAGTCAGTTGGTTTACTGGTATGTTGCTCTGATTGTACTTTAGATGGTTCTGGGTTCAAAATTTGGCAGGGATGTCTTTTTTCCCTAAAGTTACATCACTGTAGTGCATGATATATTTACAAAAACAGTAAGAATTCCCCAGAGCTGGTTTGGCTTAGTGGTGTGTTGCTCTGACTCTTGTGCACAGCATCCTGGATTCAAGAGTTGGCAGTGATGTCTTTTTTCCCTAATGTTAAATTAATTTAATGCATGATATATTTACAAAAGCATTACTAATTCTCACAGCTGATTTGGCGTAGTGGTGCGTTGCTCTGACTCTAGTGCACAGGGTCCTGGGACTTGCCAGGGCTGGTTATTTTGTTGCTGGGCAAAATAGTGGCTGAATGAGATAGAGTGATTAAAGCAGTTTTAAGCAGTTTTAAGTGGGTTTGTATGGTTTTGCATGATGCTACGTGATGTCCAGAGACGCTTAGGTTCCCTTAGCTTTGCTTAGTGGTGCTTACTCCTGCTTAAACCTGTGCTAGTTCCAAAATAAGAAAAGAAAAAAGGGGTGATAGGAAAGTGGTGAAATGGGAGCAAGCAGGGGGAAAAGCATTATGAAAGGCAGCTAGGGCTGTGCAGGATGGGTCTAGAAAAGGACCATAGCTCTCCATTTCTTGTGCAGCAACACCTCTGAAATGATGTGGACAATTTGGAATTTAGAGCCTCACACCCCCACAGGGAGGGGTATAGGTGACATGCATTTGTTGAGTAATTAACATCAGTGTTTGTGGGGGCAAAATGGAGAGCTATGTATGGGATGAGATTTTTTGGGGAGGACAGATGCCTCCCCCTCTTTTTTAAGGTGAGAGCTTGATGTTGGGAAGGGTTGTAGGTAAGATTGGGGAGGTTTGTTGGGTAGGAGAGGTTGCTTTTGCAGACAGACAAGACAGCAGACAGGAGTGGTGTATGACACTTGAGGGGGGTAAACAACTTGGATGGATGGGTGGGTGGGAAACAGAGAGCCACGTGCCCCCAGATGGAAACAGTGGGACTGAGGTCCCTACCCACTGGCAGTCATCACTGCCCCTTCATGGCCCCAAAGGTGGCTGTGCTAGAGGCTAGATGACAGGGCCAGCCTACCCCTTCAGTTGAATAAGTCTACCCTTGATCTGGTGCAGGCAGTCATCCAATTCCCACTGGATGACCCTGCTCACCATACCTCTGAACTGGTGTTGGGTGACAGGGTCCTCACAGCGCACTCACCTGGGCCACATCCCCTGAGGCAGTTCCACCCGAGGGCAGTGCAGGACCAGCGGAGGAGGCAACTTGAGGTTGGGTCCCAGACATGCTGGGACCTGGTGCCGTGGGCAGATGAGGTGGGACAGGCGAATCCGCCTACCCAAACTTGCTATGGTGTTGAGGTTTTTCAAAGTGTGTTGGCTAGTCATGAACAAAACATTTCAACATTAGTTATAATGGCATGCATGGGTGTTCCAATTAACCCAAAACAATAGAATTGGAAAAACTGCATAGCAAACAGAACACATGCATAAATGGGATTACAGTCATTATTGTAACAGCATGCCAGTAACAGTAGTGACAACAGGCCACCAACAATGGAATTTGAACAAGGTATGTTAGTATGCAACCATTGAAATACATGAACAATAATAGAACAGAAGTCCCAACAATAGGTTTTGAGAACAACATACCCTTAGTATATGAATAATAATTATTGATGCAGATAAGAGGTGGGGGGAGAGAAAAACAGTCCATTACCAACTGTGTAGGCTATATTTTTCACAACAGTACTGCTCAATACTCTACAGGTCTGCTCTCACTTTACATCTACTTGAAGCCTATAGCTACTGAGCACATACATACTTGTTAATCTGTCAACCTGGAATGCTATGGGGCAAGCTGTGACAACTCTACGGACATGACTAGAGGGGACTTGTACATGTCAGGATTACATATATGACTAACAATGTGTACCCTGCACAGATGTTGTGTGAGTGTGCTAATTGCATACTTCTACTGAATTTATATCTGTGTGCAAGGTTATTGGCAACAGTGATCACTAGCCATGACACCATGCTACTTGAGAGACATGTATCAGGAAGAGTGCATGGTCTCTATAGCTATCCTCCTGTCATTTGTAGGCATGGGGATGGACACTGGAACATTTGTACACAGTTATTTAGTATACCCTTCATACAGCTAATACAAACATTTGTTTACCTGTGAGCCCTGTGGAGGAAATATCTTTTAATACTACCTGACTGTTTCTACAAATACTCAGGATTACTTGTGTGTAACTATAAACACATATTCGTACCAGTCCATGGATTCAAACTGTGGTCTGAGTGTGCAAAAATGAAGAACATATCTATTTCTTATCACACTGAGCTACTGGGGCACTGCTATCTGCTGCTTGACTGATTTTTATTTATTTATTTTATTTATTTTACATTTGTTGACTGGGATTGTCCGACTGAGCTGAAGAGCCCTTTTTCAGTGGAGGCCTGGGGAGAAAAGATCCAACATATTATACAATTTTCATTATAAATTAGCATTAAACAGCAATGTTACAGGATTATTACAAGGAATTAAGTAGCAATGCAGTGTTATATAGTGTCAATAATCAGGAGTATAGCAAAACTATTTCAAGATGTATAAAAAGAAATATGTCATTAAGATCAATATAGTTTTTAGGGCAAGTAGTTACAAAATCCAGTTTTATCATAATGTAGTTGTATGAAGACAAGACAATTACAATCAAATGTTTCTCTGAGATGATTTACTTAACAGATTTTAGAAGACAGTAGAAAGAGTAATCAAGGAAGATCAGAGAGAGCTAGTGAGAAGAGTGAGTTAAGGGCAGAAAGTAGATTAAGGTATGAGAAGTAGGGGATATTTAAGGAGGGAGAGTGCAATGGCAGGACCAGTGACTTTTAAAGTGCTCTTTGGTGGCTGTCTTAAATTGTTTAGGATGTGTAAAGGTCCTGGTTTCTAGTGGGAGTCTATTCCAGGCAATAGTGGGGTAATAGCTGTACATGTTGCATTCAAATTTAGACTTGGGTTTGTAGATTTGTAGTAGGTCTTGGTTAGTGCTTCGGGGAGGTCTTGAGGGAGAATAATGGTAGATGAGAGGGGATAGTGCTGGGCAGCAGAAAGGTTGGTATAGGATAGAATGGGTGATCTGGACCTGAGAGAGATAAAGCTGGTGGGGTAATTCAAGCCAGTTTAGGTGTTTTAGAGAGAGACAGTAATGGGATTTGTAGGTTTGTTAGGCAGCAAATTTAACTACCTTGTTGTAGGCAGATTTGAGCTTGGTCAGCAGTGCTGAGTTAAGATCTTTGAGAATTTGAGAATTGTACATTAGACTGTGTAGAATTTAGGTAAGGGAGAGAGTAATCTTGGCTTCAGAGGTAAGGAATTTCTTGTTACTGTAAAGGAGCCCTAGTTTTGAATGAGTCCTTTTAATACAGTTATTAATATGCAAGTCAAATTTAAGCTGATCATTGAAGGTTACGCCTAAGAGCTTAGTGCTGGCTACTACCTGAATGGGAGTGTTATTAAGGGACTGTATAGAGAAGGAGAGTTTAATATTGTTGAACTTTTTAGGTAGGAAGAGTAACAGCTTTGTTTTTTTAGGGTTAAGAATAAGCCTGTTGTTGGAGAGCCATGTTTCAACTAAGTTAAAAGATGCCTGAGTAGCTGAGAAGAGCTTAGAGGGAGAGATGGCTGTGGTGATGACTGTAGAGTCATTTGTGTATTGCACTAAAGATGACTGAGGACTGGAGGTATAGAGCTGATTAGTAAAGATATTAAAAAGTAAAGGCACTAGGATAGACCCTTTAGGTACACCCATTTTTACAGGGAGAGGAGGGGAGAGTGCAGAGTGCCATCTCACTGATTGAGATCTATCAGTGAGGTAGCTGGAGAACCATGCAACAGTATCAGAGGAGAAGTTGAGTTTATGCAGTTTGTGTAGCAGAAGAGAGTGTTAGACAGTGTCAAAAGCTTTTGAGATGTCCAAGAATAGGCAAGAAATAAGTTTATGGTCATCCATGGCTATAGAGACAGTGTTGAGGAAGGATAACAGAGCTGTAGTGGTGTTATTTTTGGGTCTGAAGCCATATTGAGTGGGTGTAAGCAGATTTTCCTGTATTAGATATTGCATAACTTGTTTATGAATACATTTTTTTAGTACTTTAGAAAGAGGGGAGAGGATAGTGACAGGTCTAAAGTTGGAGATATCAGAGGAGTTATCTCCTTTGTGTATAGATAGAGTGTAACATTGTTTCCAGATGGAAGGTACTTTAGATTCAGAGATAGAGTGATTAATTAGGATAGATACAGGAAGAGCAAGAGAGTCAGCTGCTATGGTTTTAATTTAGAGAGTAGAGTTTTGATGTAGCTAGTAGGTACATATTTGAGGGAGAAGGTATTTGCGGAGATAGTATTAGGAGTAGGTTCAGAAAAGTTGGAAATGTTAGTAGCAAAGGAGTTTGGTTTGGGGTTCAGTAGCTTAGATATTGAATTGATAAAATAGTTATTGAAGATAGTGACAGTTTCTGTCTTGTCTGGGCATGGATTGGGGAGCTAAGATTACCGGGATGCAATATTTGGTTAATAGAGTTCCAGATTTTTAAGATTAGATTTTAGGGCTGTGGGAGGTTTGTTATAGAAGTCCTTTTTATCTTTGTTTTTTGTCAGATTTCTGAGTTTTTTATATTTTTGCAAGTCTGCAGGGAGCTAAGTTTGTGACCATTTTTTCCATAATTTGTCTCTAGTTATTATAAGGATATGAGTGGCTTTTGAAGCCACAGAGATATGGTGGACTTAAATCGGACATTGTGAGGGAGAGCAAGTGAGTCTAAGATGCTAAGGAAAGTGGTGTTGAAAGCTAGGACTGCTTCTTCTAATGGGAGTTGGGTAAGGAATTTCCAGTTTACTTTAGAGAGGAGGGCATTAAAGGTTTCTGGATGGAAGCTAGAGAGTTTGCAACAAGTGATAAATCTAGCAGGTTTTGAGAAGTATGGAGTGAACTTAAACACTTTTATAGGGGAGTGATTGCTAAGGTGTTTGGTATGGTTTCAGCGTTATGCTATTCGGAAGGATTAGATACAAGTACCCAGTCAATGAGTACTAGATGTGTGAGAGTTGTTTGTATGAGTAGGTTGGGAGATTAGCTGGGTAAAGCCATATACATCAATATGAGTATTAGAGTCTGTATTACTGAAAGTTAACCAGTTAATGTTGACATCCCCAAGGAGAATAGTTTCATTGGGGATGTGTTGAGAAAAGTATGAAATAATATTTCAAAGCAGAGGAATGTAGTCTCCTGAAGGAATAAAGATGGCTGCTACTATGTTAGTGGTGTCATGATTGATTTTAAGGTTAGTTGTAAGCAGTTCAGCAGGAGAAAAGGATGAGATAGGTTTCATAATACTTGTAATGGTGAGGTGGTTGGAGTAGAGGATGGCTGTGCCACCCCCTTTTTTGTTTTAGTGATCTATGCTGAGTATATTATAACCGGGGGGGGGGGATGTCTTTTATCAGAGGTTTGGGGTTTTAGCCAAGTATCTGTTAGGGTGATGACATCAGGGGTGTGGAAGGCTATTCAGGCATGGATTTCACAAATTTTGTTTAAAATACTATGGGCATTCATAGAGTAAAAGGAAATATGTTTATTTGGAGAGGATGAATTTATTAAGTAGGGAGTGGTAGAGTTATGCATGGTGGGGTAATGGATGGGTCCAGGATTTGGATTTATTTCTCCTGATAGGAGCAGGGCTACATGAAGTTGGTAAAGTTTGAATTTAAATGGTTTGTAAGCCAAGTACTTAGTCTTAATTTTAGATGATAGAGAGTGAGGGGGAGGAAGTTTGATTTTAGGCAGAGGGTGTTCATGGAAAAGATAGAGGAGGAGATTGTAGTAGAGTACGTGCAGAGATGAGAAGCAGTTAGTATGATGATTAGTGGGATCTCTAGGAACAGGTGGTAATGCAGTCGTACAAGATGTAAGAATGAGAAGGAGAAGTAATGGAGGCAAAAGGAACATAGAGAGGGTTGCAATAGCCATGGCCTAAGGTGGGGAAGTAGGATTGGGATGGAGTGAAGAGTGGGTAAGGGACTAGGAAAAGTAAGTTGTTGGACCTGTTAGAGAGTTGAAGTAAAATTAAAGTGAAACAACCTGTAGGGGGAGTAGGAGATATGTAGGAAGAAGGAGGATTTGCAGCAGACTAAACTATGAAGTGATAAGTAGGGAGGGTAAGGTGTTTAGAATGTTTTAGCAGACAGGAAGGGGCGGAGTTAGGGTTGCAAGGGATTAGGTGATTAGGTATAAAGGAAATTATGGGGGGGGGTGGTTGGAAGGGAGCGAAGTGAGCTAGAGCTTAGCGAGGGTGAATGGAACAGGATGGGCCAGGAAATGGCAGTCACCACAAGAAACAATCAGCAAGCCAGGAGAGAAACAGGAAGGAGCACACAGTGAGAGTCAGCAGGTAAGTAGAAGAGGTTGGGAGGTGTAGACAGAGAAGGAAGAGATGATATAGCGCAGTATACAAAGGTATTTGCAGTAAGATAAAAACAGTTAAAAGGAAACCACAAACAGAAAAACAAAAAGAGTATAGCTAACTAAAAGAGAGTTGACACTAGGGTAGTGACTAACTTATATATATGGCAAAGAGAGACAGAGTTAAGGTTTCTAAACAGGTAACTATGGGGGGGGGGGTCTCAGTGATATGCTGGTATCCTGTACAGTAGACAAAGTAAGACAAATTTGTGATATGAACTTAGAACATACTTTTAGTGTAAACTGGCTATACAATATAGCACAGGCATAATTCCAGCAGTTGGAGCTATACCAGTAAAGGTAGACGCAGTCTTGAGGAAAGACACTTTGCTTTTAAAACCTAAAACCTATTTTTTTTTTACATATTTAAATTAGTGCCTTAAACTCACTTGGTTACAAAGTCTGACCTTGTAATTAAGTGGAGTGTCACAGTGTCATGCATGATAGATAGTTAGTGAACTGTGTATTAATACCTTGAATGCAGGTGTCCAAATTTAACCCCTAGTGGATGTGATTATGTGTGATCTGTACAGACCATAGCAGGGTACTGGGTTTTACACCCAACCCATATACATTTGCACATCATTTATCTGCAGTTTCCACCTATTATAGTCTCATACTTGCCTGCATCAGCATACCTACATTCAGGAATACATATAGCTGAAATGCAAAGATTAACACAAGACAATGCTGCAGGGAACACACACTATAATATATTACACATTACTAGTCAAGGTTCAGGTCTTAGTGCAGAACATATATCAATTTTCTCTGTATCATGTTTTACAACTCCAGTTTGGCATAACAACTGGTTATCAGACAAATCCCAATGAATTCATGCTCTCATAGCCATATTTGCTGTGTAGCACCTGTACACTTGTATTTCTTCAGCAACAGATGAGATTAAACACAACAGTTTCTGGGAATAAGCTTTATTTAGGGTGATATGACACAGTGGTTTATTACATTCAATATTCTAAATTCAGTTGTACTGCATATCCTGTAGATGATGAATGAATGTCATTTATTACTTTCACAGTAGCAAGCACAGTGTACTTTATTAACAGATTCATTCCTACACAGTATTACTACAGTATTGACATTTTTTCATCAATAGTAGCTTGTTTGCTGCCTTTGTCTGTAATACACAGAACCTGGCATTAGTCACTTACATCAATGTTGGTCTACAACACATTTATTCAGTACACTCAGAACACACTATAACTAATAGCAGTAAACAATTACACTTTCTTATTTATTGGACTATATATATTGCAAGTTATATCTGTACTCACTACACTGTCGGTGCAGCTTCTTCAGTCATCCTGCATGGGCCTCAATGTTACAAGCCCTCTCCTCTGCAGCTGTGGGGGGAAACACACCATTATGCATACCTGTCTATCAGATATTCATACTACAATTTGATAAATCACCACTTGATATACTTACAAACTTTTGGGGCATTCTGGGCCCGAGCATCTTGGATCCACTGGGCCAAGAGCACCCCTTTCCTCCATTTCCGGACATTGTAATGATGACAGACCTACTCACCAGTGGGGAGGTGCCAGTGGCATTTGTGAGTTCAAGTGCCAGATGGTACCAGGCCTCAGAGTTGTATTCTGAAATGTGGTACTGGCCCTGCAGCAGTCTGCCATCATGGTTCGTAATGAGGAGCCCAGCCATGACCCTGGACTCCAACATGCCCCAGCACTGCACCCAAAAGCATGCTCCCTCTCCTGCACCTTCCATAGTTCTTACAGGGATCAAACTCTAAGAGGTGTATTCCCACTTGTGCACTTTAAATAAGGCCATATTCCCACCTTTTGCTGTCATTGGACCATTTTCAAAAATGCTAAGCATAGCTCAGCAGTGCACAAACCCACTAAGCTGAGTTGAGCAGTGCTTAAAGTGGCAAATACTTACCAGTGCTTAGTGGTGCACAAATCCACTCAACTGAGCTGAGGACTGCTTAGAATGGGACTGCTTAACAATGCTTAAACCAGCTAAGTGGAGCTAAGCACTGCTAAGTGTTGTTCTGGCAGGTCCTATTTAAGCATTGCTTAGCTTGGCTTAGCAGTGCTTAGCAAAACTGAGCTAAGGGCAAACAAAATTTTCATAAAAAAAGAATTGGATATTAATTACTCATTATTGATACATTATCTTTAAGTGTATGCATTTTGCTTTACATGACCTCCCCCTATGTGCTTTCATTATGTTACCTTGGGGTGTGACTGTACTGTATCAGACACTTGTGTTTAAATGGTGGTTTTTACCTCATATCTCCACAGACACTGGGATTCTGGACCAGCTATACTACCCTGGTTAACAAATATCACTAACTGCATCAATAAATAAAACAAAAATGAATATAAAAATGCTTTCCCATGTAAAAGCTGAATGACCTGTCTTGGTATTCAAACTGTGCACCTACTGAACATGAAGCCATGACTCTAATCACTCAGCTAACTTGGCTCAGAAGATTTCAGATATACATTTCTATATAGCTTCTTGATATGTTTAAGCACTGCTGAGCAAAGAGCCGCACTGCACAAACCCACTTAGCTATGTTTAAACTTTGAAGAAAAAGAAATAAAAAAATTAACCATTACTTAGAAATTAAACAATACACGTCAAATTATTAAATAAGTGTCTGAAGATACTTTCTTTATTCTTTACATGCCATACTGCAGTTTTGCAATGCAGCGGGTATGTTACAGAGACTGTAACACACCCTCTACATGACATTCACTTCACATTCTTCATTTAAGTGTCCGAGGACACTTTCTTTATTGTAAAGTGCTGTACGGCACATTGAGAGTGCAGGGGGCATGTTACAGATCTGCAAGCACTGTAACACACCCCTGGCACTGATTCAGTATCCATGTACACAGCTCCCCCTCAGTAGTGCACCTTCATTAATATGCAAAGTGCGCTGCCAAGAGGGAGATGCGGATATGGACATCATGCACTCTGCTTAGGAATAACACTATACCTACACGGAGTTTATTAAATCCAGGGGTAAGTTTTTCACTTTTTTCCTGAAGTAGCTAATTGTGTTTGTATGATGCTAAGTGGAGACCAAATATTAAAGAAGGGTAATATATGTTATGGAAATTATAGATAAGTGAATAAAATGCAATGTGTGGATATACACAGCAATGACTGGAGTAGGGAATGCATTCAAGTGTATAATTCTTCCTTCTCACACTTCCTTGCAATATCAGACATACTTTGTGGAACAGATTATCAAAATTGACTTTAGCGACATTGTTAAAGTGGGGAGACTAATGATCACATGTTATCAATAGTGACAAGAGCTGATTTTTAAACACAGTGCTATCACAAAATGGGATGAAATATATATTCAGACAATCCTCTGTAAAATATCATATCACTGGATTCAGATCATGCATCAGATATACTTTATCTATAAGCTCACTGCATTTACACCTAGTGCCGCAACAAAAAGTGAAGTGTCAGAAGTATTTTTTCCCAGACTACTATTCAGAGTGCTGACGGCCGCTCAAAGTAACCTGTCTGGTTTGTGCTACCTATGCCAGCCTAAACTAAATTTTTCACCTATTTCCTTTAAACTGTGAAAGTTATTTTTATACTGCCAAGTGGCTGGCAGATGATACAAGAAAAAAATATAAGGCTTTGTAGATAATGTAACCTACATGTACACGTTGGACAAAATGTGTTATGTTGCAACAGACAAACATATGGATTTGAACCCTCAAGCAAGGGTATTGAAAGCAATAATTTCAGTGTACTTCCCAGACTTCACACAGACAAAGACAAACATTAACAAGTGAAAGAGTATTTACATGCAATGATAACGTGATGTTGTATCAAGTCACATTGAATGTGCAACGGAAACTAGTTATATAAGTTGCCCTTTCTCATTTACTGTGAATGTTTACATGATTGTGATATTGCAAACAGTTAGCACAGGCATGTACTCACACAATACCAAACAAGGACTGCAGTCACTGCAGGTGTATCATTTTCTTTCTGTCTGGTGCATTCTTTGGTTATCTATCCTTTCATAGTAGCAACTCTATTTCTGTTTTCATGTCATATATTATCTTTAACAATGGTTATAGTATTCCCTTTAATATGATCAGCCTTTCCTACTGATGGCTATTAAATGGTCCTTTAAGCCAACATTTGAATAATAGGACTACTATTTTCCTACATTAGTCAATGTACTTGAAGCCTCTTTTAAGTCTCTTCTCCCTGACACACCCTTAGTAGGTGTGTAAGAAAGAGGCGAGAATGTGAAATCTAATTGCTCCTGTAACCAGGGTTATTAAAGACACTTGAATGCCATTAACAGGAAACACTTCTCAATGCTGGTCTTTGAATTGTTAAAGGGTGTGCATGTAATCATGTAGGTTGTTTCACCATGTTTACATTCCCTATACTTACTGCAGCTTTTGGTATTCAGAAATTCTAGTGATTTGAATTCTCATTTGCTTAATCACAGTGCTGACAGGACTGACTCTGCATTATATATAAAAGTAAAGGTGTAGCTAATGCCCTTATATTTTACTGTGAAGAGCATTTTGAAACACATAGTTTGATACTACTGGTAAAAACAGACTGCAAAATTTACCTATTTTCTACAGTGCTGTATTGTCAAAGTATGTTACTATTTCTTCAGTAGTGCTTTTAGTTTAACATTAGAAGGTGAGGTGCTTGCTTACTGAAAAGCATTTTGTATAATTTTAGATTTATTTATTGGTCTCCCTCCTTTTTGTCATAGCCATGTCTTTAGTCTACAGTTATGCTACAAATGTTACACGCCCAATTTATTATTAATAATTTTATTTTGTATGCATGTTTTCACAATTCTAGCAGATTATTGCATTGTAAGTATGAAGTAAAATCTGGCATGTTAGCAGGGAAATAAAAATGCGTTCTTGTTTTTGTATTTCTACTGGACTGAATTCCATAGTGGAGGATATAACAGTTGTAACATTTTGGGGGTATTACTTTCCTAATGCTGCATTTATATTGTTAATGCAGCAATATATTACAAATTTTACACCTGTGTTGTTTCCATTACAGAAGTGTTATAAGATCTCTGCTGATATTTGATTTTTAAATATATACTTCATTTTTGTGGGGGGGGTTGTTGGGGGGGTCAATTGGGTGTGGGTGGGCTGGCCAGGGTTTGTGGGGGAGCTGGATATATGGAGATTGTGGTCGATTTGAGGGTCACTGGTGGTGATGGGGGATTGAGAGAGTGTTTGGGGGAACACCTAACTCTTGTGTAGTCATGAGTGAGCACTTATATAGAAATTGTTTGTGTACATGTTGGTTGCATACTGTCACACAGAACTGAGCTGACAGCCATCCTTTATGTTCATTATATATGTAATTCTGTGTATCTCTTTTCTGTTTCTTCTCATGTAGGGATAAGCCACCCAAGAAGGCATCTGTACCCCATATGTCACCTTATAGTGATGTAGAAAATGAGGTAATTATCCGACATTACATCAGCATGATGCTTTTTTGTTGGGGAGAGCTAGAGGTGACCAATCTGCCCAAGACAGGGTATGGTGGCAGGAGATTCATGACATTAATGTAGTTGGAGGCCATGGGAGATCCTATTCCTAGATAAGACATGACATGATAACCTTTGCCAGCTGTAGGGCCACTGCAATTACCTGGGAATACATGGCTATGAGAGGTCCTCTTGCTACCGAACCACCACTAACTGAAACTGAGGAGTTCCCGTCCACTCTTAGTGATCAAAATAGCTCATCAGTTCTTACCACCAGACTCCTTGTCATTGGCACAGATGTGGACGGCACACCCAAACTGTCACAATTAAAGAAATAAAACTGTCAGTGTTATATCTTTATATGCGTATATCTCAAATATCATAAATATATATATATATATATATATATATATATATATATATATATATATATATACATGCATAGAAAAACATTGAGAACTGTGTTTGAGTGATACTACAGTCATACAGAAAGACTGGAGTTTGTTTTGAGTTTTTGGAGGGCAACTGTTTACATACTTTATGAGAACCTTTTTAATCTGCACTTGAGAAGGGGAATGTGATCTTTTTCTTGTTTCATTTGCATTTTCATACTTATCAGACTTCTTTCCTTTGCATTCATTTTGTACAGGCATGTCTGGGTTACAGGCTGCAGATCTCCTGCACATGGCAAGCAGACATTTTTGTTTATTTTCCATCCTTTTATATAAGGTAAATTTCAGGTCTATATGACCGTAAATAGTTTTTTAGATTTATGGTATCTGTTATGAAGTTTAACATACCTTATATGTTACCAGTTTTATTATCCCCTTTTCCTGCTTGTATTTATTGCTTGTTATCATAGGTGATCCTGAAAGTGTCACAGTGGAACCCCTACCATCTGATATCAGAGTATCAGTAGCCTCTGATGATGATGGTGGTGATGAACAGGCAGAGTCTACGGGTGCACTGGGTCAGTCTGATACTGAGGCTGTGACTTCCACATTCCGTGCCTATATTCTGGACACAGTCAGCATGCCTACGCATAACCAAGACACAGAGACCTCTAAAATATGACAGGTTGAGGGTGACACAGTTAATCAGACTATTGTGGTTACTTCAGCTGCAAAGCCAGTTGCTTCTCCCTGTAGTCATCATGACTGCATGGTGCCACACAGGAGGATTGGTAGGGGTGCTTGGAAAAGTCTTGCTGTGTACTCTCCTCCTGATGTTGGTGCATCATTAGGAGCCCCCAGATATATGTGTAGGCCCATAGTAGAGGCACAGGCATGTTCCGCTCAGGCCTTGGAGTAGATAGTGTGACTACTAAATGTCATGCATTCTGATATGAATGACTGCCTGAACCATGTGGACAACTCTTTAGACAGGAAGAACACACTGGATCAGGCAATGATGTAACATCTGTTGAGGAGGTTTACCATCCACATTACTGGAGAGCAGCTCCATCTTCTGGTATTAGGAGACATGACCATGCAAGATCTCACTCCCTCAGTGACACTGCATCCACTGCTCCATCAGTGAATGCAGTGTCCACACCCAGATATAATAGGCTAAGGGGTGATGGTTCTGGGCGTAGTCCTAATGAGAGGTCATCTAGCAGACATCACTCAGATTCAGGTAGCACACCACCTTCTATCCATGGTACCGGTGCAGATTATAGCAGAGGTGGTTCTTACAGCCAGGGGTGATGACTCTTATCTGAGTAATCTGCCATGCATGGCTCACACCTATGCAAGATACCATGATGTAGTGCTTGAGTGTGTCCAAGGAGATTCACAAACATAAAAAGCAAATATTCCTTTGGCCATAACACTTTACACAGATGCAAGCTGTCTAAACAGTACTGTTGAATGCTATCCATCTATTGTTATGGTCTGGGAAATACACGTTTCTTACTTGCACGCACATACTTCTTTGATATCAGCCTTGCCCTCCTATCCACACCCCACACAGTGCAAATTATGATGACTATGTCCTGTCCTTTACACGTCTGTGTGACTTAGGGTTGCATATAAGTTTGATGCACAAAGTGGATAATTGATGCTTGCTTATTCAGAAGATTGGCTTTATCAATATGTATTGCAGAGCTAAAGTTGTTGATTTTTTGTTCCTACTAATTTGTGAATGGCTTATTGTTATATCGTTTACAGTTTTATATCAGTTAGTATTTTCATTACAGCATTGGAAACATTAGGCACTTCAGCCTTGCTTTCTAGATATAGTCATGCAAATGAATGCATAATTAACCTGCTCCATGTTTTACGAACAGAGGTCAGTTGAAATGCTTGATACAAAAGTATTGCTTCTAACATGTACCTGTTTTGTTGCAAACATCATATAGAGGAGGTATTGCTGGCATAACTGTACACAGCAGACAAAAGGCTCTGCTTAGAGGCATATACATATTTCCTTAGGATTAGTTATATAACTTTTCTAAAGGTTTCCACACTTCCCCTTGTCATTACTGGTGATAACAGCTGTGTACTTGGGGGTTGTCCCAGTATGATGTTGTTAGGACACAGCCTTTACATGGCCAAATAAAGGTTGTAAAGTCTGTAGGCATAAATGTTCCTATTTGCATGTGGGTGGGATCTTAGGCTTTGCTCTACATAGTGATTGTTTGTGTTATCCTTTGCCTCTTAGTCAGAAACAGGGCATACTGTGTACACCTCCTTTTGCCAGAACCAGGTGATGGTTCTCCCTCAGGCTCCTCATCTGTACCTGCTGCTGCTGTTGGCCTTTCCTGTGGCCCTTGAAGCTGTGTCCTACCCCTTGGTGTGCTTGTTTAAGCTGTTTCCTGAAAATTATATTGTATAACATGGCATAGACAGTAGGTATTTCAGTACAGGTTCCTGGGTTATACTACAGTGCACCTCCTGATTTGCTAGACATTGGAATCTTGATTTAAGCAAACCAAACACATGTTCTATGATATTCCTAGTTTGAGTATGGGCCTCATTGTATCCTTGCTTGGGTTGATTCTGTGGGTTTCTCATGGTTCTCATGAGACAGGGCTCCAGTGCATAACCTGCATCCCCCACTAGATGCTCTTGAGGAATGTCACCCATAACAAACCTGGTATGCATCTCACAAGTGTACCATTTGTGTCAGTCATGGAAACTGTCTGGGTTAACTGCATAGACATTGCAGATGATCTCTTGGGCATTACAGAGAACCTGGTAATTTACAGAGTGGAAATATTTCCTATTGGTATACTTCCCTCTATGTACATCAAGTGGGAATTTTATTTCTATGTGTGTGCAGTCTATGGCCCCCAAAACTTTAGGGAAGTGTTTTATTGCATAAAATTCCATCATGGTTCTTGGTCTCTCCTGTAGTGTTTGTGGGAAACAAATATGCTCCCTTGCATGTAACAGAATTGCATTTAAAACCTATACAATATTCTAGAAGCTGATGCCTGTGACACCCCTAATATATGTCCCTGTGGGTCTCTGGAAAGTACCAGTAGGTACTATATGTACCACTAAACATACCTTTGTTTCCACTGGCATGGGTTCTCCACGATTTTCCTGGGGTCATAGGTGGGGGCAGCATATTTTACCCAGTGCTTCCCTGTCCACCCTATATCTGTCAACAATTTCTGTTTCATGTAGTACATGATAAGTTACACATGGCCTAAACACCCTTCTTCTTCTTCTTGCCTGAGGTCTGGCAGAAACAACATCAGCACCTACAGTCTAATAACAGCAGCAGCAACCCCTAACATTTTTTTAAATGTAATTGTGCCTTAATTCAAAAAGGTTTTTGTGTGCATGACAGAAGCCTACACGTGTACACAATTGCTTTATAGCTTCCTGAATAGCTCTGTCATATTGGATTGGTTAATTAGAATATATCTCCACTCTTTATGATTAATTAGCATAATCTGTTATTTCCCATTGTTTGGCTGCACTGCATGTCACTTAATGAAACCCAAACAGTGTGCTATGATGTTGGCAGCACTGCACTACACCAACATATTCTCTACACCTCATGAAGCTGTTAGTGAATCCTTCTCCTATTGTAATTGTATCTAATGTCAGAGAATTTATAAGAAATTGATACTGAATTACACCTGAGTATTGTACAAAAAAGTGAACTAATTCTATCAATACATATTCATTAGCTGGAATATAATTCAATAGTCATAGGTTTAGACGTTCATAGGTTGGTACTAGGGTATTGGCCCTAGGGACTATACAAGCCTAGCCATAACCATTCCCTGGCTATTTCTTCCCACAGTATTTACTTCACTGGACCGCTGTCTAGCTGTGTGACTGACGTGATCCCCGGGGTGAATTTCCTATCTCCCATCCAATCATCAGGGTTCCCTTTGAGAGACGCTGCACCTGACATGTATGGGCAGTCTATTCCTGAGTCTGGGGAATCTCTGGGTCAGGAATCTATCCCTCCAGCATGTTTTGTTCATTGTGATGACAAGGTTTAGATCCTTGGAATGTGTGTCCCTGAGGGATTAAGATTTATTCATTACATTTGGGTAATCTGCTGGCAGGTTCCCTTATTCGTTCTCAGTCGGCCTGCATATCAAAGTATGTATTTTCGTACTCAATTATTAAAAACAGAATCCACCTGTTATCACAGCAAAACACAGAAAAGCAATAGAAATTAAATATCTGCCAACCTAGTGGTCTTCAACCTTTATTGCACCTAGGACCGGTTTCATGTAAGAAAATTTTCCATGGACCAGCCATCGCACATGCATAATAAACTGCATAATATTTATTTATTTGACATTTGTTTACCTGGTAGGTCCAACTGGAGCTATTACTCTGGGTGCAAGGTGCAGAGTCAGCCACAAAGACAAGGCCAAACCAAAATAAGATAGAGTCTACTGAGTATACATGAGGCTGACATACTCAGGACCTAAAAATTACATAGGCATGACCTGAAGTAGAAAATCTATTGTGTTGATCAGCAGGAGATGTGAGGGGCAAATGTGGGATCACACTGAAAGGTAAGATTACTTAATTACACAGATAATAGGTTTAATCAAAGCTGGCAATGGAGTGCTCTTGCTTTATTGAAATCTAACAAATCAATGCCACTCTTATAAAGTTTTAAGATATGCTGAACAAGCTGTTATAAAAATTTAGTAGACTTGTCACTAAGTAATAATGATGCTTCCAAATTAGCCCTTTTGTTTTCTTATTAAAACTCTTCCCTTTTGAATGTACTTCTTTCATTTCTGGATAGCATTAATTATCATGTTTTAAATCAGGTCTGTTTGTTTTGTAGTGAGTGCTAAAATATCTGAACAGTTATAATGAATACCTTATTCAGGTTGCATATACTTTGTTCCGTTGTAATTAGGTAAATCCAAACAACTCAAGTTTAAATGTTGTGGCAGTATATCATCCAAAAGGGTAAACTGGTCAGAAATAAAATGACAAACATTCTAGAAAAACAAATGCACTTTAAAAATTGATTTTTTTCTGCCTTTTCATTAAGTGGGGTTCCAGTCTATATAAATGTCACAGGTAGTATTTGCTGAAAATGATGGACAGGCAAAACAGATTTCAGAAAACACAACCAGAGGAAAAATTGCATGAGCAGACATTGAAATTCCTCAATCATTATCCTCTGTTCATTTTTAAAGCTGTACGTTTCTTTCAAATCTTGGTGGTGTGTGCAGTGACAGCAGTATCTCAGTGAAGAGTGAAAGTGCTGCTGTAGTAGTACTCAAAGACTTAATAAGCACAGTGTTCAGAAATAAGTGGGTGTGATTCTTTGACAAAAGAATAACAGGATTGTAGAAGTAATGTTTTAGTAGCCCAAGCTGGCACCTGGAGAATAGCAGATAAACAACAGAGCATTAAAAAGAGCACATACAATCCAAATGCAAAGGTGATGAGTAAAAGAGCAACCATTTTACTGTACTAGGCTGCATAAAAGTCCCTTTTTCATCAAAAGTACAGAATGACTATGGAGCATATGCAGAACTAAGGGCAGGCGCACATCCTTTCAACAACACCATATATCAAGTAATGAAACAGTGGAAATGAGAGAGAACCGCGTCTTGAATGAACTGACATAGCAATTAAAAGCTTTTGGAAGGAATGCATCTGTTCAAAATCCAGGAGAAGATCATTAAAACGTGCAGTCCTGAACCTCTGAACCAGTATTTCAGGCACTCAAACATGAACCCACTGAACCTGCTGGGAAATGGTCAAGCTTTGGAGCATCCGTGACAAAGTGCACAAAGGTTGGGAGGGTGGCTTAATGGCTAAGGTGTTTGCCTTACAAACACAAAGTGCAGGGTTTGAGTCTCACTAAAGGATAATTGGCTAGGCTTAAAATGGCTTGCAAGGGCAGTTAGCTTAGTACTGAACTATGAACTATAAGGATTGTGGAGCACAATTGTTACCGAAATGCAGTAGCAGTTAAATGCCGGTATTGTAATTGTGGTTGCCATGAAGCTGGTTAGCACCTAAAGTAAACTGTAGGAATCTGATTAGTCAAGTAACTGTAAGGATTTATTAATGCTAAGTATCTTCCTGTGATCCAAAGATTTACCCATGCAACTGTTTTACATCAATTTTCTTCTGTTTTAGATTAATTTTTAAAATTGTCAAATTTGCCATAGCGTTTACTTATTGAAGTGCAGTTTGGGATAACGATGATTCTACAGCTAAAAGTTCAGAGTGGGAGAGACCTGCAGCACTACATTTTTGCTTTCAAACCATCCTGTGTCTTGGGGGGGGGTTGTGTGGACTGAGCACCGTTATGAGCAGAATAGTTGAGATGCTGTTTGCTTTATTTGAACCTGCAACGCAAGTGGACTCTTTTTATTATTATTATTAACCACTTTGCTTTTGGTGTGTTGTTTTTGGATTTTCTACTTAGTTCAACAAAAAATGTCAAAAATCTACTTGCCTTCCCTTCAGCACTCATGGTGAAGCTTATTTTGCTCATTCACTAAGTCAAATTTTAATGTGGTTAATCTATGCATTGTCTACCCACATCTGTTGACATATGCAAAATTACAATTTGAGTAGCATACAAAAAAGAGAAGTAATGTATGAAATCAACAGTCCCTGGGATAATATATTTATTTATTTTATTTTACATTTGTTGACCGGGCTATTCTAACTGGATATATGTCCATTTTCAGTAGATGCCCAGGGAGATAAGCTCCGTGAAAACAAAATATACAATGCACGTTACAGGATGACACAGAATTATCAAAGAGGGCAGAATTCATAACAGTACAAAATGCAGGTACAATACAAAATGCAGGTACAATACATAATATAAGAAAGAAGGCAGCTCACTGTATAATTATATTAATAAAGAGTTGTCACAATAATAAGTATCCACAGAGGATGTAAGTAACATTATGTAGAAGGAAACGGCTTTGTAGTTAATAAGGACATTAGAACTTGTAAATTAAAAGTATAGGGTAGGCAGAGCCTAGTTAGAAGAGATAGTTGATTAGTCAGGTTTAGTACAGGGACATAACCAGTGTGTTCTGAGGAAAAGTTTCAGTTTGTTTTTGAAAAATGATATAGAGGAAAGTTCACTGGGAAGAAGGTTCCAGGATTTTCTGACAGTATTTTATATATATATATATATATATATATATATATATATATATATACACATATATATATATATATATATATATATATATATATATATATATATATATATATATTAGAAGTGCGTGTGGGAGGGGACACAGTTGGGGGTGTAAAGGGGTCTTGCCCCCCCCCCGCAAAAAAAATGCACTTTTTCTTGCATGTTGCAAGGATTACTCTCAGAGTATGTGCTGTAGCTTGTCAATGTGCTTGTCAACATAAGTGTGTTGACATTAAGCACTTTGTCATTTCTATTGCTTGGTTATGATTTCATATTGGCAAATAGAAATACCTACTTGAGGTTACAGCAGCAATCACATTTCTCCAAAGCCTGTAGTTCATAAGATTGAGACTTAAATTTGCTATTATTACTGTACCACCTTAGGACCCCATTTTTGTATTAGTCTAGCCCTTTTTTACCAAAATTCTACATGATTAGCATAAAGCTACTTATGACATTGTTAGAAATGCTCTTTCATATTCCAAGTACATATATGTATGCATTCATGTTCACTTATCCAAGGCGACAGCCATTTACTCTCAAACTGGGTATTAAACATAAAATCAAGCACAAATGTCTCTACCTGTACTATCATACCTCCATAACCATAATACTTAATGATAGCATATGCCCAAACCCAGGCCCAACTCAGCATATTCAGTCACTAGACTGCATATCCCTATCAACTCCTTTATCAGTACCACCACACCCACAGTCCCACCCTGGTCTTCATATCTACCATACCACCTACAAGTATTTAGGTTCATAGGTTCATAGGTTCATACTAGGCTATCTGCCCTAGGGCATTTATATGCCTAGCCAGAGTTGTGTGGCTTTCACCATCCCTTAGGTTGAAGAATACTATACCCATTAGTTTGCCGTGCCTCTGCCCAGCAGTGATACAGAGATGATCCCCGGGGTAAACCTACGATCTCCCATCCACTGGTCAAGATTCCTCTTGAACAGAGCCAGCGAGGTGCTCTGTCTCACATGGACCGGGATTCTGTTCCACAGCATAGGGAGTCTCTGGGTGATGAATCTGTCCCTCCAGCGCATCCTATTTATATCCGTGTTGAGGTTTAAGTCTCTTGCTCTTGTGGCTCTGGTGGATTTGGATTTTTTGAGGTGGAGCATGTCCATTAATTCCGGGTTGGACATGGCCTTGTATGTCAGGCACAGGTCACCTCTGAGCAGACGGTATGCGACTGAATAGAGCTGGAGTTTCTTCAGTCGGGCAGCATATGGCATATTTTTGAGCCCCTTTATCCTTTTGGTGAGGAACTTTTGGGGTCTTTCCAATTGCTGCAGGTGTCGGGTAAGATACATTCCGAATGGGGCATTGTACTCAATCATTGGTCTGATAAGTGAAGAGTACAGGGGAACAATGACCTCCCTTGATCTGGATGTGAATCCCTTCATAATCAGGTGGGCAATGTAGAAGGTCCTCCTAACCACTTTGGCAATGTGAGTGTCAAAAGAATGTTTACTGTCAACTTGGGTCCCCAGGTCCCTGATAACCACTTCTGTGCTTAATGGATTGCCACCAATGTGGTAACTTGGGCTTACCTTGTTTTTACCAAAGGGTATGACTATACATTTTGTGGCGTTTAGCTTAAGGCCATGGCTCTGGCACCAGTTATCCATTTCTATGAGACCTCTCTGAAGGATATCTGTGTCTGATGGATTTTCAACTATGGCGCCCAGTTTGCAGTCATCTGCAAACTTTGTCAGCCACAATCCTCCTATGTTTGCCTGCACTTCTGAAAAGTAGATGCCGATCAAGAGGGGGCCCAGGACTGAGCCCTGTGGGACACTGCTTGTGACCGGCTTGGAGTCTGACATGGCACCAGCAACTCTAACCCTGTGGGTTCTGTCCTTGAGCCAGTTTGCAACCCATCTTGTGACATATGGGTTTACATTTAAGCTGGTGAGCTTTACTATGATACCCGAGTGGGGTATTGTGTTGAAAGCTTTTGCAAGGTCAAGGTAGGCTGTGTGAACTGCCTTACCCTCATCAATGGCCTTGGTGACTGTTTCAAAAAAGTCGACCAAGTTCAAGAGGCATGATCTGCCCTTGACAAAGCCGAATTGGGTAGGATCCAATGTCTGTAGGTCCCCTATGTCTTTATTTATGAGTTCCATTATGATCCTCTCCATAGCTTTGCAGACCAGGCTTGTTAAGCTTATGGGGCGGTAATTACCAGGGTCCGTAGAAGCACCGCCTTTGTGGAGTGGGACCACAGTTGCCGTACGCCACTCTTTGGGTACATATCCTGTGGTAAGGCTAAGATTAAACAGCAGCCTTATGTGTGGGTTTAGTTCCTCATTGAGTTCGTGTAGCACACAGCCGGGGACACCATCCGGTCCCATTGATGCTGTGTTTTTAGCTTTAGAGAGAGCAGCTCTCACCTGGGCATTTGAGATGATTGGGAGGCTACACTCTGCTGGGATAGATATTTCTCCTTTTGGGGGGAGGGAGGGGAGAAATTTGCACTGAACCTGTCTGCCTGTATGTTTGCAATGTCTGTGGGTTCAGTGATTTTTGTATAATTTTGGACTAATTCTGAGCATATCTGGGAGTTTCCACCCAGATTTCTAACATAGCTAAAGAAGGCCTTATGATTGTCTTTTGAGTCCTTGGCGATTTTTCTCTCAAAGTTGGCCTTGGTTGATTTTATGAGTGATCGTAGTTTTTTACTAGTATTGATCAGAGATGTCTTCCCTTTTAGGGATTTTGCTCTATCTTGTAGTAGCTTTCTCCTCTTGTTGTAAAGTTTGTTTATGGCTGGGGTCCACCAGATCGGGCGCTTGCCTTTGGTGGAAAGGGTCTTGATTTTATTTGGGATTGCTTGATCCATGCAATCCTGGAGGTGCTCGTAGAAAGCATTTGTAAGGGATTCAGCAACATGGGTTGTGGTTTCCAATGGCTCAGGGGCCTTGAAGGATACCACACCAGTCTTAAGAAGTGTGAAGTTGGCTTTTGAGAAGTTCTTCACTGTGGTCTTTTTTGTTGGGGTGGGGGCGGGATGTGGATCTCCAGTGAGATTAGTTTATGGTCTGATCTCACCAATGAGGAATATACTTCCGGTGTGGAGCATTTTGTCCCCATGTTTGTGATGATCAGGTCTAGTATATTTTCACCTTTTGTGGGAATGGTGACAAGTTGTTCCATAGCATTTGAGTTTATGAACTCCAGGAACCTTTGGGCTAGGGTATTGGGGCTTGAGTAATGTTCCCAGTCTATGTTTGGGTAGTTGAAGTCACCCAATATCATGGTGTTTGGAGAGACATTTATACTCTCCAGTGTCTTCAGGAAGGCTGTGTGGGGTTCCTGAGTTTGAGAGGGTGGCCTGTAACATGCTACAAACTGTAGAGCAGTTTTGCCTATGGTTAATTGCACCTGAATGGTCTCTGATGCTTCGTGAGTTGCCACCAGCCTGGAGGTGTGGGTATCCTTGATGAATATGGATACACCCCCTCCTTTTGTGGTACGGTCCGGGTTTTGGGGCCGGAACGCATGATATGAGGTAAAACCTGATAGTGCCGGGGTGCTCTCAGGAGCCTTGAACCAGGTTTCAGTCACAGCAAAGACATTGATGTTCTCCATACTGAGGAGGGCTTCGAGGGCGTGCATCTTGAGATTTAGACTTCTGGCATTGAGCAGCATTACCCTTAGTTTTTTTCCATTATTGTTTTCTAGGGCGGTGGGTTTAGAATTTGAGCCTTGTCTAAAAAAGGCAATATGGGGGTGGTAAGAGCCTTTGCCAATATCCAGAAACCCAGGGGTGACAGGTGCAAGCCGTCCCTTGCAAAGCAGCGTGGCTTGTCAAGCATGTCATTCCAGGCAGACAGACATTGGATCCCCTTAGAATGACACCAGAAATTTAGCCAGTTATTAAAACTGATCATTTTGTCTCTGTATTGTGGCATCATTCTTGGTGAAGGTAGGATACTGCTCAGGGTCAGGGTCATACCAGCCTGGGCTGCATAATCTGAGAGCTCCTCTATGTCTCTTTTCATGTAGTCCAGGGAGGTACATCTCAGGTCATTCACACCGGCATGGACAATGACTGAGTCGTACTTGTACTTGCTGTGGAGTGACCTGAGTGCTTGTGTTATGTGGCGGATTCTAGTCCCCGACAGGCAGCTTACTGTGACCCTCTCCTTGTTCAGTCTGGTGAGTGGGACGTCAGTGTGTTTGACTATGGAGTCACCTATGACAAGTGTGTCTAGCATTGTGTTTGGCCTTAAGGGCTGTGACTGATTTGCACACTGACTTTGTGATCTATGTGTTGCTTGTGTTATGTCATGAGGTGGCAGTTGTTTGGGTGTCTGCTTTGGAGGCCTCTGCTGTTTTGGTAGATTTTTGATCAGTGCCTCCGAGTATGTCTTTGTGTGTTTATGTGTTTGATTTGTAGTTGTGATAGTTCTATGTGAGACTGGGTTTATGGTGTGTGTGGTTACCTTCTCCTCCTGTCTGGTTTTGCCAGTCCTGAGTTGAGAGAGCTCAGCCTCCAGTTTGGCTATATAGTTGCATCTCTCGCATGTATTTGTGTTTTGTGGGAGGAGGAGAGTGTTGTCTGTGTACATGAGGCAATTGTAACATTGCCTCAATATTCCCAGATTCACCAGCTGAGCAGGAGAGGACGCTAGCAACTGACCCTTTGACATGCTAGAAGAAATGAAAAAGTTTGCTGTGTAACTGAGTCAGAAAGGCCCTATAGGGAAGTGGGTACTCAAAGGGGTTTTAAGCTAGTGAAGTACTTTGTATAATATAGAAGTGCTTTACCTGACTAAAAAATGCTTTAGGAACAAGTGCTGAGCTTTACAGATAGAGAATAGACTGTTTAGATTACAAGTAGAGCAGTTCTAAAGGAAAAAATGAAGAGCAGACTTTACGGAGCCAGAAATAGTTTAACCTTGTTTAACCGGCGCTGCCCGATGGTGCTCTAGTGGCAACTCCGCGCTAAATGCAGAAAAGGCAATAAGTCAGTAGTACAGGCTAGCACACTTTAGTGGGCAGCCAAACAATTAAATTAAACAGCAAACAAACACTTTTCGACTTGAATTAGACTAATTTCGACTAAAATGTACTTTTAAGTGCAGATAATAAAAAATGCAGTAAATAACTATGAAAACAGTTAAAGCTTGCTCTAGGTAAGCAGTAGAAGGTAAAACAAATACAAAAAACAGCAGGATACTTAATCAGGAAAGCAGTCGCTTTTTTTTCAGTTCTCTGTAGCCAGGAAGACTCAACAGGACCACATGGAGCTGTGTCTGAGCAATATGGCTTCAAAAAAATGCCAGAGGCAGATTTTAACCAGGGAACTTCAAAAGAGCTAGAAATGGTCCAAAATGACCAATTACTACAGCTTCTTGTGCTGAGGTCACTTCCCTCAAGGACAGGTAGGCTATTCAAGGCTCCCCACTCCCACTGGTGAGCTAAGAAACTTCCTTCTATCCAAGTAAGCAATGGACAACACAGGAACTACAACACAGCCCAGGATACAGCAAGGCCTGTAAACTGGTCTAACTAGTTTAGGAGAGGCAGGAAAACAAGGAATATTTTTTTTTTTTTTTTTTTTTTTAAATAGAAACACACAGAAATGCAGAAAAGGCAATAAGTCAGTAGTACAGGCTAGCACACTTTAGTGGGCAGCCAAACAATTAAATTAAACAGCAAACAAGCACTTTTCGACTTGAATTAGACTAATTTCGACTAAAATGTACTTTTAAGTGCAGATAATAAAAAATGCAGTAAATAACTATGAAAACAGTTAAAGCTTGCTCTAGGTAAGCAGTAGAAGGTAAAACAAATATAAAAAACAGCAGGATACTTAATCAGGAAAGCAGTCGCTTTTTTCCAGTTCTCTGTAGCCAGGAAGACTCAACAGGACCACGTGGAGCTGTGTCTGAGCAATATGGCTTCAAAAAAATGCCAGAGGCAGATTTTAACCAGGGAACTTCAAAAGAGCTAGAAATGGTCCAAAATGACCAATTACTACAGCTTCTTGTGCTGAGGTCACTTCCCTCAAGAACAGGTAGGCTATTCAAGGCTCCCCACTCCCACTGGTGAGCTAAGAAATTTCCTTCTATCCAAGTAAGGCAATGGACAACACAGGAATACAACACAGCCCAGGATACAGCAAGGCCTGTAAACTGGTCTAACTAGTTTAGGAGAGGCAGGAAAATAAGGAATATTTTTTTGTTTTTTTTGTTTTAAAATAGAAACACACAGAAATGCAGAAAAGGCAATAAGTCAGTAGTACAGGCTAGCACACTTTAGTGGGCAGCCAAACAATTAAATTAAACAGCAAACAAACACTTTTCGACTTGAATTAGACTAATTTCGACTAAAATGTACTTTTAAGTGCAGATAATAAAAAATGCAGTAAATAACTATGAAAACAGTTAAAGCTTGCTCTAGGTAAGCAGTAGAAGGTAAAACAAATATAAAAAAAACAGCAGGATACTTAATCAGGAAAGCAGTCGCTTTTTTTCAGTTCTCTGTAGCCAGGAAGACTCAACAGGACCACGTGGAGCTGTGTCAAAACAAACTTCCCGAGATGCATCATCTTAAATGCCACAGAAATCTAGCTTCCCTACGAAAGAATGAAAAATTGCCGCACCAGGCTACAACACTATCAGATTAGATAGATCTAACAAAGAGACTGTTGATGTCAATGTTGCTGCAAAAACACAGAAGATATTGCCCCCAGCGCACATGCACATGCATATACTGCCAATTTTCTATAACTCTGAAATCCCACCAGTCAGGTTAAAACTAAACACTCATAAGACAATCATAATCACTGAACACTGAACATTATTCTCTACTAGGCCTCCTCAAAAATCCTTCATGAAAGCATACTACTGAATAGCAATAATTTAGATTGGCAAACCATTCAATCTGAAAATCTAAGCAATATCTGCACAAATTTACCCAACTTATAACCACACCAGCTAGATAAAACAAAGCTACATCCAGACAATAATTCTTTCATTAGATCCTAACATCCTTTACAAATAAAATATCTTCCATTGGAACTCTGTCAGACAGCCTAACAGATCCCTCACCAATCTGAACCAGAACTTATCAATACAACTCATTACAGCTTAATAAAAAAAACTAGTGCTTTTCATGAAGATGCTTTTATTAATACACTACATCTCCTTAACAGGGAGTCACTAAAGACACTCCCTATTGATGATGCTATCTTTAAGTTCAACAGTACCTCTCTAGATGTTCTAAACACACTATCCCCCCTCAGAATAAAAATAGTGAAAGCCAACACTGCCCAATGCCTATCCTTAGCAAAAATCTCATAAAACAAAGAGACAAAACATGGAAGGTCTGGGCAGAAAAAAATAAAGCAGCTATAGAGAGAACTAAGAAATCTAAGAAAACAACATATCCCCAAGGATAAGACAATCTATTATGCAATTAATAAAAATCTAAATCTATTACTCAACTAATAGAAACATAAAAACTAATAATCCAAAACTGCTCTTGGCCTCAGTCAATAAACTGGTAAATCCAGGAACAGCCACACAGTTAACACCAAATATACACAAACAAAATGATACCATAGCCAGCAATTCAATACACACATTTATATAGACAATGCATTTGTTTACAACCAGGTGGGTAATAAAGCTTAATGAAGCTATTGCATATCCATCCAGTTAGAGTTCTGATAAATCAATCTATATCTGAAAACAGTTTCTTCGCTATGGAAAAAAATATTCACCATTCCACTGCACATGGGAGGAATGAATACAAATCTTTCAAACTATAGGCAAATTGCCATTTTATCATGTGCAACATCTCAGCTATCCAATAGATAACCAAAATAAATACATAAATAAATCCGACAGCTGGGTGCACTCATCAAATGATAAAAAAGTGCCCAATCCTGGCAGATGCATTGGTGTCAGGACTGGCAAAAATGCAGTGTAGAATCTTCAGGATATAAAAACATTCTTACAACAGAGTTAGGTCAGGCTCAGGGGGAAGAATGTTCCTTTGTTATACAAGAAGGAAGTGTTACACACAAAACACAAAAACTGAGTCAAAAAAGTGCCTTAAAGATGACAAAATCGACAGTTCAGGACAAGGAAGAAATTATTTATTACTATTATGCAAGAACCCAGAATTTTCAGTTGAAGGAGCTTTGGTCTGCCTGGAAAGAGAAATGACAGAGGAAATACAAACATATAAAGGTCAGTACCCAGACATTTTTGAAAGGTATATCAATATGGACATAGGAAAGAAATAAGATTTGGTATGGTGTAATATTTATGCAGAGGGGAAAGCCAAACTAATTAGTACAAAAAAGCAGCTCCAAAGATAAGAGAAATACAGGAAAATCCACACAGATATAGAGCATATCACAATACAAATAAATAAATAAATAAATAAATAAATAAATAAATAAATAAATAAATAAATACTAATAGATCACATTTAGAAAGGTAGAAAAGAGAATGCACAAGGTGGAAGTTAAACAAATAGAAATTGAAGTTTTGGGTTATCTGCAAAGTGAAGGATTTGGTATCCAATGCAAGCAATGCTGCAGCATGATGGAATTACAGGCCCCCAGATTAAGGACCAACAGGTGGAGCAGGTGGGCCTAGGGCCTTCTGCAGGGGACTGGTATGACAGCCCAGTTGAAGCTGCACAGCAAGGGAGGAGCAGGAAACAGTGGCAGCTTGGGCACAGACTGCAGAGTAATGGGAGAAAGGACTTCCATGTGAAGGAGCAGCAGGTCTATTAAGAGAAATAACTTTTATTCAGAGAAATTCATGTGAAAAAAAATGGCGGTGCCCACAGAGGTAGTAGCTTTGTTAGCTCTTCAGGGAGAAATGCAAATTACTGCTTCTTTTGTAAAGAAGAAAAAAAAACCCCTGAAAAAATCACTTTCCAGACATTCTGATGTGGACATAGTTGCTTATACCAGAAGGAAATTATTTGAAATTAAACAGATTACTAGAAAAAGCTGCTGGCTTGAATCTCTATTTTGAATCTTCTTTTGAATCTTTTGATATAAGAGAAATGAACAGACTATATTACTGTTCAGCTAAATTTATAAAGGATAAAGTGCTACCACAAAAATGTAGAGTAATAAAAGAAAGGAAGGAGAAAACTATAAAGCAATTAAGACATGAAGCATCACTGTTAAAAATATAGAAAAGTGAACAGATCTTCAAAAATACTTAGAATGATGTATGTGGTAAAAACAATCCACAGTATTAAAACAGACCAAGATTTATTCATAAGGAAATTACTTGAAATTAAACAGATTACTAGAAAAAGCTGCTGGCTTGAATCTCTATTGTCAGCAGAGTACTCAGGACCTACATCACTTGCAGAAATCCTAGACCTTTGCATTTTAAACAGGAATGAAATCAGAGCTCTGAAACTTCACAGGAATGTTTCTGGAATTCACCAGAGCAGCTACAAAAGAAAAAGATGTGTTGTAATTTCATTTAGGCTGCACTTGTGTGCTCCTAGATGACAATAACATTTATTTTGAATCTTCTTTTGAATCTTTTGATATAAGAGAAATGAACAGACTATATTACTGTTCAGCTAAATTCATAAAGGATAAAGTGCTACCACAAAAATGTAGAGTAACAAAAGAAAGGAAGGAGAAAACTATAAAGCAATTAAGACATGAAGCATCACTGTTAAAAAATATAGAAAAGTGAACAGATCTTCAAAAATACTTAAAATGAGGGTTGGGAGGGTGGCTTAATGGCTAAGGTGCTTGCCTTACAAACACAAGGTGCAGGGTTTGAGTCTCACAAGGGATAATTGGCTAAAATGGCTCGCAAGGGCAGTTAGCTTAGTACTAAACTATGAACCTATGTGGTCAAAACAATCCACAGTGTTAAAACAGACCAAGATTTATCGCATATTACTGCCAATAATACACTAAAATATAAGCACAAGTAAAAAAAAAAAACGTAAAATGTACGCTGACAAATATAAAAGGAAAGTACAAAATAGTAATTTATTGATGTTCCAAAAAGATTTTATAGATAACTGGAGAAACAAAGCAAAATTAATAGAAACACATCAATAAAAGATGCACTAGGCACATATTTATAAAGACCCTATTAAACATAACAAATATGCTGAATGGATAGAAGAATTAGAAAGTAATGGAGCTCTAATGTAGAAGATGCGAAATGGGATGAAGTAATGGCCTGACAAAATTAAGAAACATTCAAAAATGGAAAAACACAGGCTTAGACACAAAACCTAAATTTTGACTAAGATCATTAACATCTTTACACAAAGATATACCCATGAGTAAAAATTACTTATAAACATATCCTGAACAGACACCAACCTGACTAATGACAGGAAAAATTATAGTCCTTAAGAGTGTACCTGCAAGCCTTCTTGAGAACTGTATATGAATAACGTGCTTTCCAAAAGAATCAAAACTATATATTATAATTTATTTTATAGTCATTTATAAAAAAGCTCTATTATGGTAATCGAATAAAAAAGTAACAAAATAAAGTCATAAGGAACAAATATATATTTTTTGCTAAATAAAGCCATAATAAAGAATTGAAGTATGGCATACATAAATTAAAAAAAAATTGACAACTCAACATACCACACTTGTGGATAAAGGAATGCTTACAGATGTATAATATATGCTTTACATTGATCAATTACATTACAGTGACCATGAAACAGGAGCAAACCACTTTGCAGTTGAGCCATGATAAAGGACATGTTATTATCACAGGGATAAAAATTCAGAGGGGGATGGGATATTCTATGGGTAATTTGTCATCACCTCTGTTTTGTCTTGCCTTTAAACCATTGAGCTATTTGCTTAACAGATCAGACTATGGTTAGAGTTTGACTCCCACAAAACCTTGTTTAAAGATTTCCCATCTACATTTTATGGATGACTTAAAACTGAATAGTTCACCAGATGAGGAGTTGAAAGCAAAACTACAAATGGTTAAAACTTTCTCAGATGATATAAGAATGGCATTTGGTCTTGATAAACATGTAAAAGCAACCCTCCTTTTACTTCCCCTTCATCTCCCCCTCCCCTAGCCACACTGTCTCACACTGTCTAATCATTTCATTCCTTCCTCTGCAGGCTCTGGCTCACCCTTTACCTTCACCTGCCCTCCTCACTCAGTCTCTCAGATCTGTTATAACACGCTTAACTACCTCATTTAATCTCAACTCCAAATACATATCTAACTGACTTACATCTAGCTTCCTCTCACTACCACGTATACTACTCACTCAGTCTCCTTGCTTACGCCTCTATCTTCCCCTTCCATCCCATTAGCCCTTCTAGCTTGTTCCACCATCATATGGAGCTTCTGCTTTATATCTGCTTGAGTTTAGTGCAATATTTGTATATAGGATTTAGCCATATGAGTTTAGAACAGTATCTGTTTGAGCTTAGTACTATCTGTATATACATTCTACCTTTATTCCTAGTCTCTAGTTAGATATTGGTATCTGTTCATTACTATGTTTCATATTGTATGTATACCTAATGTTTGCTGCAGTATGTATTATTTGCTATTGTATGTATATTCAATTGTTCTTTATGTACTCTGCTGCTCATTTATTGTTCTCTGGAGCTTTTCTCCCTGGGCCTCTGCTGAAAAAGGATCTGTGTCCAATTGGAATTTCCTGTTTAATGAGTACATAAATAAATAAAACTGGTAAACTGGAGCACCAAAAAATATCAACTTGAGACAGGAATGTGATATAAAGGAACTTGAGCAGGAGGGAGTGCATACATGCTTGGGAATAGATGAAGGATTCAAAAATAAAACATGATTAAATGCAAATAAAGTTCAGTAAGGAATACTTCCTAAGATAAAAGCTGATCTAAGAATAAACTCCAAGCTGTAAATAAATTTGTTCTTCCTGGTCCAATTTACAGTTTTGGGGGGAATCTACTGGTCCCAAAAATTAGTGGATTAATTGGACATGAAAACAAGAAGTATGGTTCATGTTTATTTATATATATATATATATATATATATATATATATATATATATATATATATATCGGTTACCTTAATTTCGTCAAAAGCCCATTTCACTGAAACCCATTTAGTTGAAATTCATTTCGCTGACAACTAGTACTTCCAGGGCACTTTAAGGCAAATAACAGGGATTTTCCCCCTTACCCAATATAGTCTGACCCTAGAGTTAGTATATATAGTTGTGGGGGTGTGCGGGGACAAAGCCCCCCAGCTAGTTTTGTTGAAATTATGTACTTTTTGTGTTATTTTGTTAAATAAAGTGAATCTATGTGGGGGGCTATGCCCCTCACATCTCCCAACTATATATATAATGCCTCCATGGTCGCACTACATTGGGGAAGGGTGCATATTACTCTTATTTGACTTAAAGTGTACTGGAGGTGCTAGTTGTCAATGAAATGAATTTAGATGAAAACTGTAAGGTAACCCATATATACACATATATATATATATATATATATATATATATATATATATATATATATATATATAAAACAATGTGTACACCAGTATTATATTATGGGCCTCCTTAAAAATAATTACATGCATTGATATCAGATCCAAATATAGTGAAAGTTTTAAAATGTGAGAAGAATCTAAGATCTTTGCTTAGTTTAGGAGAAGCATTTTACTATCATGCAGGAATGAAAATCAAACCCCTATCAAGGCCTCTTACATTATACAGTTTTTTTATACCTTTTCTTACATTGTCTTATTTGCTTTTTCCTGCATCCTTCTAACTCATCCTAACTAGGCCAGACTGCTGCATAATAACTCTGGAGGAAAAAACTGAATTATGTCAGGGGTATGGGGAACATTAAGCTCGTATTCTGACATGCATTTTAGAGTTTTCCCAGCCTTTTGAATCAATGATGCAATGAATAAAAGTCATGACTAAGGAAAGAAATAAAATCTTAGACTCCCTCTAGTCTTTTTCCTGCATCTTTTCAACATACCATAACTGTGCCCAACTTATGCTGCAGTAACTACAGAGAAATTAGTTGAATTAACCTGGGTGGTTAGGGACCCCAAAAGCCTTAGTGCAATAGGTACTCAGAGATGCATTTTTAGAGCTATTTTAGAACCATTTTGCTCCAATGATGAAGTAAAAAAATGTGATGAAGGAAAGAAATTCAAAGTTATTTTTCTTTCAAGGAAGAAACAAGTTATGTCAGAGAAAATACCATTTCACAATAAGCTCCACAGACAAATGATTGGAAGGGTACATAAACTTCATCTGGGAATAGTGCTTGATACAAAAACGAAAAAACTATGTAAATCCACAAATACTGCTTACAAACGAAAAAAACAGTAGCCAAGGAGAACAGTCCACTGATTTGTTTATTAAAAACTTGTACACATAAAGCGCTCTTTGCTCAGTTAAATAACCAAAACTTCTTCAGATAAAATAATCACATATTCAGCTCTGTTTAAAACTCATTTTGCCAAGTCGTGTGATAGAAATTAACATATGTAATTAATTACTAAAAACATCAACCCTTCAGATGCTGCAAAAAACATTTCAATGAAGTGTTCATTACATACTTAGCAGCACAAAATATTTAAACACCACTATAACTCTGATAAAAATAGAAAATTATAAATATATAATTATTATATATAATAATTCTGGTGTGACCTGGTCAATAATTCTAAACTGTGTGTAGGGAAACTTTTTATGTGTCTGGCTAAGGCATTTTCTAATTTGCCTTTATTTATGCTGTAAATATGTTCATGGACACATTCCTTAAACTTTTGATTGGTCTTCCCGATGTAAAAGCAGGACATAATTGACATTGGGCTAGGTACACTATCATTTTTGAATTGCAATTATTTTTTTTTTTGTGTCATGTATGATGTTTATGATTAGAAAATGCCTTAGCCAGACACATAAAAAGTTTCCCTACACACAATTTTACATTTAGAATTATTGACCAGGTAATACCAGACATTAGAGCCAGCCCTATTTTCATTTTACTGGAAAAATTAAAATTATTATGGCAAATGCATGTAAATGCTTATCATTATCTAGGTCTGAATGAGACTTGTTCAATTTTATGTTATTTGAAACTGAAACGTTTAACCAGATAGCAGAAAATAAAAATACTTAACAAAGAGCATAGGGAAATAAGTGCACCCATACAAAGTATGTATTAATGAAGATACAAACTATAAAAGTATCTAATTTAATTATATATTTAAATATTTCTATTTTTATCAGAATTATAGTGGTGTTTGAATATTTTGTGCTGCTAAGTATGTAATGAACACTTCTTTGAAAAGTTTTTTTGCAACATCTGAAGGGTTAATGATTTTTTTTTTTTACTTATTAATTACATATGTTAATTTCTATCACATTACTTGGCAAAAGGAGTTTTAAACAGAGTTGAATGTGTGGTTATTTTATCTGAAGAAGTTCTGGTTATTTAACTGAATGAAAAGCGCTTTATGTGTACAAGTTTTTTAATAAATAAATCAGTGGACTGTTCTCCTTGGCTGCCATTTTTTCATTTGTAAATAGTGCTGGATACCACTCCCTTAAAATTACCACCTGTAGACCACTCTGGTATAAGACTGGAATGAAGGCAAAAGTGGCCACAGTCATATATTTCAACTAGCTGCTGTCAGTCATGTAAATAGCATGCCTCATCATTCATACCCCCAAAGGACAGACACCTGTGTCTCACTCTGATGTCAGGCTGGGACAAAAATGAAAGACCAAATAAAATCCAGTAACATATTTGAACCTGTTGCTGTTAGATATACATAATACTATTTTTTCTTTTACCATTACTCCTAAAAAATAACCATCTGGATACGTGTGTAATGTTTTATCGGGAAAATGAAAAATAATCATGGTAATGTACTCTAACTCACTGTTCTTAAACTGTACACTGTTTGTAGACAAGCAACATACCTTTTCTTATTATATCTTGAAGTTTGTCAGAAGCTAAAGAAATAAGGACCATGTCATCCACAGCCCCCACAAAAGCTATAATGGCTTGCTGTGCACACTTCAGAGGATTGACTGTTATGAAAATGAAATTAGTATTGACCAAAGTTTCTGTGTGCCCAGAAATATTACATGTCCAGAGATAAATTTCTGATATGTTTGTACACATACACCCACTGAGATTGTCCCTGAAAGTGAATTCTTAACACCCAAACTGTACTGATTTTTTTTCCTATAGCCACACTATTGTTGACATTGGCTCTAACAAGTTGGGTCAGTCACTAGATGCAGATATCCATACACTTGCACACTTACCCCCGGATTCATGAAGCCTGCACCAGGCGCAGGCATAGCATATGTTGGATAACACCAAATATGTCCGCCGAGCGATTCAGGTACGAACCAACTCCACGTGCACTACTGGTGTACACCAGATCTACGCAGCCCTCGGCATAGGTATGCAAATCACCCCATGCGCAGTGTCACACCATGCTAATGAAGGCATACAGCGGTTCACGAAGTGGTGCAGGTGTAGCGCAAGCCCATGGAAATGTAAACCAAAAAACACGCTTTACATTTTCCCACACAGAACATCGGAGTTATGGAAGCAGACCAGACTCATGTATTACAAAGTTAACATATGCCAATGGCGAAATACACAGCCAATGGCACAAGAAAAGATGTACAACACCTAAAAAACATTTAATGTCATGTCCACAGTAATGCACAGCACAACCACAGGGCATGTGTACGCAAACAGGAATACAAAGGAAATATATACAAATGTCATAAAATCGCAATGTAAGACAAATCAGGATTGCACCATAATACGCAATGGTAGACATGGCACACCACAAGCAAGGTCCACGGGTTGCCAAGGGCCCGCAACACTGTTCGGCACTGTAACTATGAATTAGTAGTCAATGCCATGCAAATGAGGCAAGTAATACTGAATTGCAAACGTCCCACCGGATTAAGGATGTATCTGATGGCGCAGCGCTATAACACCGAGGAGTGTATCAGAGGTGATACATGACATCAGCAGAGGGGTGTGCCACCGTATCAGTAAGCACATTGGAGCAATGCAAATCTGGCCTGGCCGTTGCTAAGCAAAGCTGCAGGACAGGGGTGGGGAGGAAGGTATAGAACCATTTAGCTGAGAGCACACATGGTGCCCGAATGCGCATGTGTACGGGGATGAAATCGTGCCCGAAACCCAGTAAGTGGATGCACGCGCTGCGAACAATAGCACAAACAGGAAGGTCAGGGGAAGAAAAGAAGGAAATGCCGAAGCAGGGTAATTGGCATACTAATGAGCAATAAACACCAATCAACTCATGGCGGCGTATCGACGGCAGTAGACAAGCCTGCATGCAGAAACCTGCAAAACAGGATAGGGGAGGCATAGGATTGCAAAGAAAGGAGGGGAGGACTTAAAATGCAAAGATAGGAGAACTATCATAGCAGAGCAAAGCAAACCCACAATAGACCGGCAATAGCACACATTGCGCAAGATAAGCCAGATCTAGGAAAGTACAAATGAAAGCAGGCTGCTGGATGCATGCCAGCAAATGGTAGGTGTAACGTGCACAAATGTAAACGGAAGGGCAGGAGGTAATTCACGGCATCCAAATGTAATGCAACACCAAAGGCAGCACAATAGTGGTTCTGTTAATAAACACAGAAGATACCCTGTAGCTACGATCGTATATACACACCCTATGACATCATCAGTGTTCACAGCAAAACAGTATAAAGTGTGAAAGCACCCAACACACACCTGTGTATTCCCAAACACTGCACCATAGGTGTAAACAGACGGGGAACTTTTAAAATGTACATGTTGGGAGCTGCCATAGCTGTGATTCATCAGCATGTGTTACAGACAGACGGTGTTGTGGAGGATGATGCCAACAACCACCGTAGGCCTCAGAGGAGGAGAAGAGTGTTCAGACCAAGGGTAACCTACCAGGGGCTACATGATCTGGAGATAGTAGAGTATTACAGGGTGGACAGGTACATCTTACAGCAAATAGTAGAGCTGTGCCGGCCATGCCTGAGAACCAGAAACAACAGAGGGGAACCCATCCCAGTGGACACGAAGGTATGTGTAAGCTTGTGAATACTAGCCACAGGTACCTTTCAAAGGCCAGCTGGAGATATAATGGGGATCTCACAGGCATCGGCATCCAGGGTACTACACCAGTTCCTGGATGCCATGTTACCACATGCCAATGAGCATATATACTTCCCACGAACTCAGGAGGAGTTGGCCACTATGCGTCACTTCCACTGTGTGGCAAACTACCCGGAGGTACTGGGTGCGATAGACTGCACGGACATACAAATCAAGTCACCACCCAGTGAGTATGGTAGGCACTACATAAACCGCAAGGGATTCCACTCCATCAACCGCCAGGTTGTGTGCAATGCCCAGGGCATTATCATGGATGTGTGTGCTGGCAGCCCTGGAAGCAACCACGACTCCCATATCTGGCATGCCTCACAGCTGTATCAGGTATCTGTCAGGGGGGACATCCCACAAGGCCACCTTGTGGGGGATGTTGGCTATGCACTGGAGCCATGGATGATGACCCCCATCAGAAATGCACACACACCAGTGCAAGAACGCCATAATGAGGCACATGCACAAACCAGAATGATCATAGAGCGTGTGTTTGGGATGCTGAAATCACAGTTCCGGTGCTTGGACACATCTGGTGGAGCCTTGCAGTACTCTCCAGGCATGTGTGCCCACATCTTCATAGTATGTGCCATGCTACATAAACTGATCCTGCGGAAAGAGCTGCAGCAGGGTCAAAATGGGGGATGGCCTCACAGCCCACCATAATTGCCAAGGCCAACACAGGCACAGAGGGATCCAGACCACTGACACACTGTGCCAGCCCCAGTAGGCAGACGGAGGCATGCCCGATATGCCTACGCCTTGTCAAAGAGGGAATGTATAGCACATACCTTGACAGTGTAGGCTCCCATGGACTGACACCCCTCCCCACCTGCACACACAGTAACATGGATGGCACACAAACACAACTACCTGTAAATTGTGATGTATAGGTGGCCCACTGTGGAATCCTACATAGGCAGCCCTCAAACATTGTACACGCAACAGCCATTGGAACACGGAAATGTCAACACCTGAACAGTAGATGCGCCTATCATCATCTGTTGGTGCTGTGTGTTTAGGTTCTCAGGTACATCAGTAGGTACACACCCGAATGTCAGAGGCAAAACACCAAACGGGGCAAACAGTGACTCCCGTCGCCACAACATCGAGTAAGCAACTGTCGCTTACTGGAGCAGAGGCAATCATGGGAGCACATGTGTGTAAGCACTGTCCCACACACACTCATCACGGATTCCCCACTGCGTTACTGAGGGGCTCCACAAAATGTAATCATGGATGTTGTGTCAAGGCAGGGGATGTTCCCATGACAGGCATTCATCACCCCAGCATGCTGCATCCACGGTCGTATGAAGGTGTAGCACATTATCGGGTGTAGCTAATTGTGATATACATACCCAATGCCGGAGTACAGCCAGTAAACATCACATGGACATACCATTAACTGGACTCATCAATTTGTAAACTAACGGAGTTATCCATGTGAGTGTAGTGTACTTCACATACAAAATGACATAATACGTGTACAACCACCAGATGTCCAAGTGGTACATGCAGTGACTGTTGTGCAAGTTCCCAGACCCACGTCCCGCAAGGGATGTAACGTAATCCCGATGGCACGGGTAATGCATTCCAGATGCAGGTCATCAGAATATGTGTAGCACACATTAGCGGGAATAAGCATTGCCCACAGCTGGTAAGCGATGATTAAATAGGACTATACGGATATGCACAAAACAGGGATAAGCGTCACTGACCACTGCGCAGATCAAGGTCAATGATGTACAGAACAGGTGAAACCAGCATTAGTCACCCCTGAACAAATAGCGCCTGCTCTGAAGGGTAAAACGACCACTGCCAGGAGTGGAACAGGCATTCATGTATACAATCACCTAACACTATTGCTAGGCAAGATGTACGTACGGTAGGGTTGCCACAGTTGAAATGACCAATGTGGGACATACGCCAGATGTCTGCAGGATGACACATATACCTGGCCAGTACAAAAACCAGAACGTCAGTGTTTTGCATAGATAAAAAGCTTATTCTAGTAATGGTCACAGGTACGTGTTCCGTGTCCTGTAACATGTAGGTGGGTCAGATACAGAATAAGTGTTTTATGCAACTATTACATAAACTATAGGGAACATGTTTGTCCCAAAGTCGCAGGACATTTGCTATGTTCACAAATATTTCGCAGGACACAACTGCACAAAGAGGGACTGTCCCTCGCAAAGTGGGATGGGAGGTAATCTTAACCTATGGCAGGTGTGTAATGTGACAGGTACAGACACAAACGTGCGGAGTCCAGGAAACACAGTATAGACTGACAAACACACAATGAAAGGCGTAGTGTGCCTGTCACCACCTTTGTCCAAGATATATATATATATATATATATATATATATATATATATATATATATATATATATATATATACATACATACATATACACATATATAATACAGATAGAAAGGGCGATAGTGTGATATATGTTGATATATAAGGGGTCACTGACATCTGCAAATATATAGATAGGTCAACGACATTCAAAACACCTTTGAGGTACAAATAAATAGGATACCACCAACTATGGAATGTGTCACACACCAACACGCGTAACCAGGAGGCTGAAAGACAGAAAGAACACAGTACTGGAACTGTAGAACTGCGAGCAATATGACAATAGTAAGGACATGTAGTCACCACTGCCGGCGGTGCGGTCCACGTAAGTACCATGTACAACTGTGGTTGTGAGTGATGTAGCCTGTGTATGTATGTGTTGAGGGTGCCATGTGTGTTCCCGTGTGACTGCAAAGTGTGTGTGTGTGTGTCTGCATCGTGTGTCTGTAGGTGGCAGCTCAGAGGTAGATGATTATGGTAAGTGCGGGTATAGCTAGCCATAGGCATGCGGTAAACACCTGTCCCACATTGGGAGGGACAGCCCCCCCTGGGCAGGTGTGTCCTGACATAAAACATTGCAAAGGGCAACTGTCCGAGAGTTTAGGACATTAGTATGTCCCAAATATTATGCAATAGTTGCAGGAAATACTCATGCCTGTATGTAAGAAACAGAAATGTTACATGCAAACCGATAAGTAGTTAAGGTCCAAGAACAATTGGTATGTAATGAGGATAAAAGTATGTGCTATCCTGTGTACTGACCGTGGCCATATGTCAGCCTGTAAACACCACTGTGTGACCCGCAAGTGTCCAACTATGGCCATATGAAAAGGTGGCAAGCCATGTCACAGAGGGTCTGACACCAACACCACTGCAATGACTGCAAATATCTGGGAGAGATATACACGTGATAGCTGTCATTTAGAAATATCCCTGCACATATCGCCGTACATCAGGAGGTATGGAAGTATCAACCTCACCTGCATACCATATAGAAACCAATTCACAAAGGCCCAAAGTAAATTCCCGTAACAGAAGTCTATTAAGTGATAGCACTGTAAATAGGGAAGGGGCCCACACACACATATATATGGACTACGTAGAAATGCGAGCCCCACAAAACCGTATATGCTAAGTACACCCACCTACATCCCCCACACTTGAAACAATAGCAATACAGACCGTAATCACAGCCCAAACATCTAGCTAGTCAATTACAGCTGCTGAACTGTTAACATACCTTGTGAGAGACACATTTAAAGGTGCCATGCAAAATTCTATCTGTCGTATAACGGAACAAACGGCAGTGTTACAGGTGTTTGCAATAGTCCATTATCAGTTGGGTGGGATGACAGGTACAGTCACAGGTAGAACCACATACTCAAGCCATCACACTCTATCCACGGGGGACATGACTCCAAAATACACTTGGCTCTACACATAGCAGTTGCAATTACAAACAACAAAACACAATACAGGCCGTCTCCCCGAAGGCAGGGCAAATGGCCAACGCCCAAGTGGAGAATTCAATTATACCCCACTGTTGCCGTGTAATTGGCCAATGGAGTAGCTGCACAGCTGAAGTGCACGTAATTAGTCACACCGGACCACCAATTGGTAGCAGTAAACCACATGTTGCAGGTATAGACATATATAAGGATGACTTGCCAGATATGCAAACTGTATGCTCATACCGTAAAACAGTTTAAAGAGTGATACAGAAGAGCGAGATAGAGACGAAATACCGGAACGATATCAAGGTATGTAGAACACTAACTGTATGTATAGTATGTTCTGTATTAAGTTATGTCAGTGTATGCATAGCCTGGTTTGCAGTAATTAAAAGTGTCCGCCATGCATAAAGTGGGGAATGGTATTTATGTAGTGATGTCTTGCTGATCGTACTAATGCTTGTAGAAGTTATTTTGTGTCCAGCAGTGGGCCACAAGGCAAACAGCACAGACACCACAAGGGATGCAATATGACGGCTTTAAACAGAACAATGTCATACGACCCGCTGTCAGTGGCAGGGTATGTCCAATATGTACGTGTCATAGCAAGGGATAGTATATGTGGATATACTGTAACAGTACGCATGTGTATGGGCATATAACGTCAATGACATGTCTGAGGTGGTCCCTCTGTGCAAGTATGCTTTGAATTATGGGATACCATGTAAAACATGTGTAATGTTTAGTACAGTAGATTGAGATGTCAGATATGCTACACAGGAGAACAGGCATATGATGCATAACAAAGGTATTGTATAGTGATGTGAGTAGTATGTAATTAATTCATGTATAAACAGTTATGATGAAATAAATAATGTAATCCACTCTATGCATTTGCAAAGGATGCAAACATTACTACCATACTAGAATAGCAGAAGAGATGTAACAGACAAACAAGAACATGATTGGTGTGTACAATAACAGGATACATATGGCGTGTAGTCACGGGAAATTGTAATAGCATGACAGCTAATCTAAATGGAAGGGCTATTCCAGTAAGCATGCACAAAGGACATGTAATAGATCCACAGGTTCATAGTGGGGTACCATGCAGTCTGGCAAGTCTATATGTAACAACAACTACAGTGTGCACACCAGTGGCACCTCTCCAGGGTAGTGTCCTGTGAACAGAAGAGTCATGTGTGACCTGCATCTCTGCACAGTACAGCCACTGCAGTGATCCCTGGCGTACATGTGTCCACCATCCACCAAGTGAGGTATCACATGAACACTGCTACTGACTGTCCATGTGTGATGTACATAGGAATCTTGTCCCAAAGCATGGTGAGTGTCCGGTCTGGGAATGCAACCCCCAAGCACATGCCACACACTGTCGTGTATGTGCACATATCCATGAGCATCATGCTCATAGTGGCTATTGTTTATGTCGTATATGCGGAGTATATCCATTAACATATTTGCAGACATGGGCCCTGTCTTTGCAGCAGAGGTCACCCCTGAGTATGCAGTCCGCAAATGTGTACAGATGTGGTGTCTGTACATAAGCCACAAACTTTAACTGTCGTAGCTCAATAAACGTCATGGCGTTTTAATGTTGAGTTATGTAAAGCTGTTGTGTAAGGTACACCCTAAGCGGGCTGTGGTACCTATGGATGTGTGTATAAGTCCGGTGTTCAGTTACAATGGGTGCCTATGTACCAGCTACACACCCAGTACAGACATGTGTGGACACGTAGAAGGATATCCACGCCAAAGTTGCAATGTGGTAATCACAGGAGTGTGTGCGACATACATGTGTTTTACAAACAAGTACAATGCGACATGTATGTAGGGGACTAACACCTATGTGATAACCAGTGGGTGGATTGTGTACCGCAAATGTGATGTTCATACCAAGTGTCATGCAGGTTGAGGCCATGATGTTCATATCGGTATCCGTCACAGTGACACCCGTATGGATGGGGTCTGTATGAGCTGGTGGAGCAACAATGGCGCTGGGTATGCAGTGGTTTGTAAAGCTAGGCAGGGAGGTCCCCTCAGTGGTAGCCTGTACCTCAGGGAAGCATATACCGAACATGAGGGCCCCATGACTGAGGACTGTGGTATGCCAAGTGTAACTGGAATGCAGTATGTGATATGGTATGCCACCCTCAGTGTGTGTGTCCCATCCATTAGCCACTTTGCATAACATCCTGAGACATATGTTGTGATGTGCAGGTGGATGTGTATGTTGTCAATACCAGAATGGAGAACGGTGCTGAAAGGCAGCGAGAGGACAATGTAGGCTGTGTGGACCCCCGTGTCATCATCAACTACTCTGGCAACTGTATGAAAGGTGTTCAACAGGTGTAGAAGGCATGCTGTGGCCCCAACAAGACCAACCCAGCTGGCATCAAAGGACCAGAGTACAACAAAGACTCAGCGAATGATATCCATGATGATGTGCCCTATAGCTGTGCAGAACAGTCCAGTGAGGTGTGTAGGGAAATAGTCCCAGTCGTGCATTGTGGCGCCACCTGTGTAGAGTGCAACTGTCTCTGTGTGCCAGTCAGGGGCCACAATGTCTGGTACAAGGCTATTACTGAATATGGTGTCGCGGTAGGGAGACATGTCGTTCAGAGGTCTGTGGACATCACAGCCTGGGATTTTGTAGGGTGACAAGGGACCAGTGTCCTAGGACATATAGAGTGCAGGTCAGTACTGTGTAGGTGTGACCGCAGGTACACCGCAATGTTCCTGCAAGGAATGTGGCCCCGTAGGGAGTGAGAGGGTGTAATGTTAGCACTGAAGCCATCAGACAGCATGTTGCCAACATCACCTGTTACTGTCATATTCCAGAGTGACAGTTGTATGTGTGAGCAGATGTGGGTATTGCATACATCTACTGACATACCACCATAATGCCTTGTGGTACATCTCAGAATGTGTCGCAGTAATGTGTATGTAGCTAGTTATGGAGTATATGATGAGGGATCCCGTGGCCCTACCGAGGCTGACCAGTGAGTTACCCCACCCATGGGAATGTACACCACTGTGCAACAGCCCCCACCTGTTGTTGTAAAGTATGTCCATGGAGCCACACCCCCAGAGTGTTGTCTGTTATCTGGTATGTACCATCATGGCTCTGTGTGGAATAGCATGATCCATATTGTTGTGTACGTGCTAATGAAGTGCACTGGGGTATGTCTCAGCATTTGCATGTGCATTGTCCACCTGCACGTGTGTCATGGCGTCAACTACCGCTGTCATACGACATCTGTAGTAGGTGTTGTAGTACTCATCTACTGTGTATGTCGTGAAGTGTGTGGTGCCGGTATGTGGCTAACAAGGGTGAGTAGCATATGTTCAGATTCCACCAATGAGGGGATAACCCCAGGTGTGGAACAGCAGTCACATGTTGGTAGTGTCCATGTCAAGGATACTGTTGGTCTTGGAGGTGGTGTGTATGGGTCGAACCAGCCGAGCAGAGGTTATGACTCACAGACAGCATACACCTAATGTGTCGGTACGTGTGCGGCTATCACAGTTAAGTGTGGGTTACTGTCAGTCTCACATCAGTAGCAGCAGTAGTTTCAGACACAGTTATTTGCATGTGGAGCACCTGTGATGCATTGTGCAAAGTAACCAGCCGGGATGTGTGTACAACATAGTGGAATATGGGGACACCTCAGCCGTGGGTGTGCCAGCCCAGGTACGTGCCTGAGAGGTACAGTCTGTCTATAACCAGTCATTGCAGGTGTGCTTTGCAGAGCCAAGAGACAGGTCCCAGTCACTGCAGAGATATTGAAGTGGTGCAGTATCAGGTGTGAGCCAAGAGGCAGGTATCCAGTCACTGCAGAGGTATTGACATGGTGCAGTATCAGGTGTGCCTTGCCTGCATGCATTACAGAGGATGATGTCACGCATTGTGTGACATGACCACATGTTTCGCTACCCAGTTCCCATTCTGGTAGTGACTGTTATTGGACACTGTGCAAGACAGGCAGTATAAAAGCAGCAAGAGTCCAACATGTGATCCGTACTCCCAGAGCTGACAGGTGCAGGTCAACTGTGCCTCAGCATCATGTTGTTTGACCAGGTCTGTCAAAGTGGACGTATACTAGACACCTGTGGAATGACAGCAGAAGCATGGACAACTGTTGGGAGTGACGCAGTCGCTCATAGTACAGTGGTAACAGGTCCGGATGACCGCAAAATGCTCCGCAGGGCTCAGACCACACCATCAGGGCTATAACACTGGTGGGCTATTGCATGTCCCTGCACACATAGTCTGTGCCCTGAGATACAACTTCAGTCACACAAACATGGAAGATGAGTCACATCGTACCTGCTGAGTTGTGGCATGTGTGCATAAGTTATGTTGCAGAACCAGTTACTTGACAGCAGGATGTAAGTGACTATCGCCTTGTGTAGCCTGCTGAGTGGAACAGCAGTGTGACCACCGACAGTCACCTATGACAGGTGTGTTGTGTATGTTATGACACCCTATTGGCTGTATGTGATGGGCACACGTGTCTGTGGGCTATAGGTTGGTGTGGTTGTGTTTGGTGATGTGGGCTGCCGTTGGTGCCCACATAGAGTATGGAAGGGTAATGTACAAGGTATCTCCGTATGAGTGGCCTGTGGTGGGGATCATGTGGGACTATGTGATGAGTGGGGTGTGTTGCCAATGTTGCACATCCCCACATGACTGTCAGGTGCAGTCAGGGTTGGTGACAGTATAACCCCCAGCAGGGCTGCATATGTGCATCCCCCACAGGCTGTACTGTTGTATGTTGGGAGGTGTGCATTGACTGTGTACATGAGAATAGCTCTATTGCCACATGTATAACATAGTCATCATAGTGACAGGCAATAGCTCTGGTACATGTCAGTTGGACATGCCTGTATATAAGTGGTATGTGCCAGGTGGACACGCCATATAAACCACCATGTCTCACGAGGTATGTGAGTGATGTGTGTACGACAGCTGTTGTACTATAAGCAAGCTGGAAATGTATGGACAGACAGTGTACCTGTGAGGACCAGTGTGAAATGGGTGCTAAACTAAGCAAAAGCTCATAACGTGCCAAGAAGCTCTGAATAAGTGCCGAGCATGCCCATACATTACAGATAGGGTGTTGGATAATATCAACCCACAAGTGTTGACGACAGTCATGATTGGTGGCATTGCATCAGAACACTGCCGGGTATGGTCTGCAAGTCCATGAACCATTATCAATGTAGATGTTAGCAGTACAGATGTACAAGACAGTACGGATGTTCGACTACAAATGCCTTTGTATGTCACAGGAGTGTTCCACTAGTGGCCTGTTGACAGACTCACAACTACTAAAGGTGCTACAGTGACGTGCATATCACACAGTGTCAGCTACAGTAAACCAGGGTTAATGTGTTGTACCCCACCCGCATTGTAGCCCATACCGCATGGACAAATGTCAGCCATCTGTGTATGTGAGGATGTGAATGGCCATGACCTATGGACAATAGTTGTCACAGTGTTGCGAACAACATACAGAATGGGCTGTGTGTGTGAGGTGTGTGACATATGTGCACATTCTGGTGGATGATATCAGCAATGACACCACTAGGGAAATACCCCTGTACCCATTAAGTAACACCTAGGCTGTGGTCAACATTATGGACACTGTGTTAGGGATGGTGTAGTGCAGTACACCTCCGTGAGCTGGAGATGTCTCCCTGGCCCTTTAGGTAGTCATCCGACGTACCCATGACATGACAGGGTGGTATCCATGAGCACAGAGATCATTGGACAGGCATACACAACACCTGTGTGACCAATATTGGAACACATATCACCCTCCAGGGGTAGGACCCATGCATGGATGGCTGATACCAGCCTCCACAATACTCACCTCCAGTATGCAGCATGCTATCCACCTTGCATACAGACATATGCTACACTATGCTGTTAGACATGCTACATGTCAATAGCCTAATCTGAAAGACATATGTCATGGACAACCACCATCCTACGACTAGGATGGCCACATGCTGGACAGATCCATGTGCCATACCTGTGACATACTCCCGCCATACCATGCAGCCCTGTCCACATAGTTGCACATATCATCCCTGTCATACATGGTGTGATGGCCGTATGGTAGATGTAGTATCAACTATCTGGATCAGTAATGTGTCACTGATGCCCCTCGCAGTGGCGTAATGGGTGTCAGATACAGTTTTTTTTGGGATTAAGGAGGAGACAGATATGTTGGAACCATTTTTCTGCTGCTGTAAAGACTTTTTGGGTGGAAGAGTGAAGTTCTTCTGGAGATAAAGCAGAACAGATGAGAGTTGAATCATCAGCATACTGAATACAAGTGGATTTCGGGAGTGAAGTAGACAGGTTATTTATAAATATGGAGAAGAGGAGGGGACCTAAGATGGATCCTTGAGGGACACCGATAGTGACTGGGAGCTGAGAGGATATATGGCTGTCCCAGAGGACTGCTTGTTTTCTATCTTTCAAATAAGAGTCAAACCAGTGTAATGCCAAAGAGTCAAGTGAGAGAGATTTCAGACTGTCTAGGAGAAGTTGATGGTTGACCATATCAAAGGCTTTTGAGAGGTCCAGGAATAAAGCAGAGGAGAAAAGGTTGTTATTGCGATTTTTGTTGATCATGTCTGTGAAGGAGAGAAGGGCAGTGGAAGTGCTATGGTAGGGCCTAAAACCATGTTGGGAGTCTACGAGTAGGCTATTTTGCAAAAGATGATGTAAGAGTTGATGGTGTATACAACGTTCCATAATTTTAGATAGTGGAGATAGTAGGGCTATAGGTCGGAAATTAGAAAGTTCATTAGTGTTACCTCCTTTATGCAGAGGAATGATATGGGAGACTTTCCAGCAGGATGGAATAGTAGATTTGGTTATTGTTCTGTTAATTAAGATGGAGACTGGGTAAGCTAGTTCTGCTGCTGCTGGTTGCAGATATTCAGCTGGTAGTTTGTCGGCTGAAGGGGTGCATGGTTTAAGTTTAGAGAGTAACTTACGTATGTGGGTTGTGGAGACTGTACTAAATTTTAGAGTGGGGGTGTTATTTTGCGGAGAGGTCTTTTGAAGGGAAGGGAGGGGAGGGGAGTCATGGTGTTTGCTAGAGAGGTGACTGTTTCAATGAAGAAGTTGTTGAATGTATTGGCTATTATATTGGGTGGGGTCTGAGCTAAGATAGCTGGTGTAGGTGTTTTGGTATTCCCTGGATGGAGCAGTTTATTGATTCCTGACCAGAAGTTTTGGGGGTTGTGATTTTGGTTTTGTTGATATTGAAGGTAATAATTTTTTTTATCAAGATAGGTGAGTTTTTTTGTAGTATTTCTAAGGTGTTTAAAGTTTTGATGGTCAATTGGGTTTTTAGTGGTTCTCCATTTTGTCCATAGTTTATTCCTAAATAGCATTGTTTGTTTGTTTTTTTTGGAAATACAAGGGGCAGCTTTGGATCCTATTCTAATTAAGCAAGAGGGGGCATGACGCTCAAGAATTTGTAGGAAAGTGTTGTTGAAATGGGTAACTGCTTCATCAAGTGGGAGGTGTTTTAGAGCTGACCAGTTACATTCTTTGAGTTCATTAAGGAAAGTAGGCAGGTTCAAGTTTTTTTTGTTACGTACAGTACGATAACAAGCCTGTTTGAGATTGTTATTTTTTTGTTTAGTGATGTAGGTGAGGAGATGGTCGCTGATATTGTCTGGGAGTATTCCAGTTTTATATGAGAGGGGATTATTGTTGATCAATATCCTGTCCAGGATGGCTTGTTTATTGGTTGATTTGTGAATTCTAGCAGGGGAGTTTATGGTTTATTGAAAGTTGAAGAGATTGAGGTGAAAGGTGGGTTTGGGAGATATGCAGGAGTTACAATCAATATTAAAGTCTCCTAAGATTATGGTTTCTTGAGGAAAGCTACAGGAGACCCAGCTAAGAATATTTTCAAGTGTGTTTAAGTTATTGCCTGGAGGGATATAGGAACATATTATATAAATGGCTTTGCTCTTATTTACTTGGAGTTTACTACAGAGTATTTCAGCATTGGCTGGGGAGGGAGGCAGGGAGTCAATTAAGGCCACCTGCAGTTGGGATTTGTAAAGTAAGGCCACTCCCCCACCCTTTTTGTTAAGACGATCTTGCCTTAAAGTGCTATAGCCAGTAGGAGTGATTTCGTTGTCTCTGGTACCTGGTTTAAGCCATGTTTCAGTGAGACAGAGGATATCAAATGCATAGAAGTCAATTAAAGCATGGAGTTGTGTGATTTTATTGTTGATGCTACAAATATTTAGGTGTGCTATAGAAAGGGGGTTAGAGGAGAAAGGTGAACTGAAGTTGTTAGCAGTTTGGTTTGAAAGGGTGTGGGTGAGGGGATTATTGGGGCCAGGGTTGGGGTGGATGTTCCCGTGTAACAGTAAAAGTGTTTGTGGGATTGGAGATATTTTTGAGTTTTTGGAGGGTATTAGGTAAAACTTTCTAGTGGTTCGAAACCTGTTATGGTGTAATTTGTGAAAGAGAGGGGGAAGGTAGGGACAGGATGATAGGATATTAGTATAGGTTTGTTCAGCTAGAGGAAGGATAGAGGTTGTGTGTTTAGCTAAATTAGGAGATCTGCTAAGGGTATGATACTCATAGGAAGTAAGAGTATAGTATAAAAGAAGGATGTTAAGGAGTAGCAGTAAATAAAGTAGTTTAAGGCTTAAAGGCATATTTTAGTGAGGTGAGGTTAGCAAGGTTGGAAATTGGAGGAGTAGGATGGTGGAGAGTGGGGTGTGGCAGTCAGATAGGAGTGTGGAGAGTGGGGTGCGGCAGTAAGACAGGAGTGTAGAGTTAAGTATGAGTGAGGCAGGAAATGAGATAGGATGTGAGTAAATTGGAGGTGTGGCAGAGGAAGTATAAGGTTAGGGTCCCTGGGGGTGGGTGGGAATTGGGGAAAGGGAGGGGAGCGGAGTGAGCCCGCATGGCGAACGGAGCGGGAAGAACCAGTGAGGGGACCAATGGCAGTAAAATAATCAGAGAAGAAGAGAGAAGCACTGTGTATAGTGCAGGGTAAGAGTGAACTATAGGGTAAAGTATAGGGAGGAATATGGTGGGTTTGGGGAGATAAAATAATTGTATGGTAGCTAAGTGAGGTAGCAGAGTTGGGTGCAGTAGATTAATATAAAGGGGTTAAGACTAGGGGATAACAGGAAGCAAAGTTCTACTGTGAGGATAAGGGAAATAATTAGTTTTCTAGTAGACAGGGCACCACCTAGTGGCCATGTCCAGGAATAACGAGAGACAGAGCAAGCAGAGAGCTCACCAATGTGATATGGCTAGGTAGAGGAGAGAGTTGCCTCAAGGACAGAGATGAAGAAGGAGGGTAAGAGAGGGTCAATTAACTGCTACTGGAGGGGGGGTAGGCTGCTGGTTAACTTGGGAGGGAAGTCAAATAACCTGGAGAATAAAGTTAAAAAATACAATAGTAGGACATACTTTCCAAAAAGGACTATTCAGGGTAGAAAGTCTTAGTGGGGAGGATGTATAAATCCTATTCAGGACTCTGTTCCTTAATATGGATTCCACGGGGCTTTTTAAGCATGGGTAAAGTCAGGAACTCAGGAGCACACGGTTTCCAAAAAGGACTATTCAGGGTAGAAAGTCTTAGTGGGGAGGACGCATAAATCCTATTCAGGACTCTGTTCCTTAATACGGATTCCACGGGTCTTCTTAAGCATGGGTAAAGTCAGGAACTCAGGTGCACATGGTTTCCAAAAGGACTATTCAGGGTAGAAAGTCTTAGTGGGGAGGACGTATAAATCCTATTCAGGACTCTGTTCCTTAATATGGATTCCACGGGGCTTCTTAAGCATGGGTAAAGTCAGGCACTCAGGTGCACACGGTTTCCAAAAAGGACTATTCAGGGTAGAAAGTCTTAGTGGGGAGGACATATAAATCCTATTCAGGACTCACATCACATCACATGCAGTAGGAACACTAATGAGGTGACACACATATATGGGGATGATATCCAATGCATACTGGTTGTTACATGTGTGTGACACATACATGCCAGTCGTGTTAGTGTCATGTTGATTTGCAAAGATAACTGTGCAGATGTACTAGAAATGTATGTGCAGCAGTATCACTGTACATGTCTGTAAATGTGACCTGTCACCTTCATCATGTCTTACTGATAATGCCTCGTACACGCCTATCAGCATACAGCCAACAGGAGGATGATGTCATAATCCTGTACCTCCATGAGAACTATGAGGTGTTATTTAGCCATGTGCCACAGCATGCTCAGCAGCGGGACAACCTGTGGCAGGATCTTCGCAGGAGGGTCAACGAAGTGGGCGGCCACAATCGCACTTACCAGCAGGTACGCAGACACTGCATGGACTTGATACATCATGCAAAACAGCGTACCACTGCAATCGCGGTGGAACAAGGTGGAACAGGTGGTGGGCCACCAACCCAGCCTCCACTCACACACATAGAGGAGCTACTGGCCAGTCTGAGGACACCCTCGGAACAGCTCCCACAAACACTAGCTGTCATCGTGGAGGTGGGTGTCTCCCAACCAATGAGCCTGGAGTTGCCTGGTAAGTCAGTACTGAACATATGGCCAGTATATCCCACGTACGTGCATGTGTCAGTATACATCATGTAATGTAACAACATATGCAAGGTATGTGGACACACATGCTTTATGCTACCCTGTGTATGCACCATACCTCTGAACTGTACAGGTATTTTCAGGATGTCTAGATGTCTGCCTCATATTGTCGGTGTGTTTCCCTTAATATCTGTCCCTTTCTGGCAAATAGCTGAGGAATGGAGTCATTAAATGATGACATACATTTGTGTTTATGACTGCACATTCCATGTAAAACCCATGTGCATGCAAACCTATTAGTCTAGCAAATTTCTAAGTTTGTAAGAGCAATATGTAACAGTTGTCCCTATATGTCCCCATCATAGTAGGCTTTGCCCACATTTATTGTTCTAAGAGGTTGAGAGGTATGGTATGCACACATGTGCTTACTATATGCTATTGTACAGGCAAATGTGTTAACTTGCACTGTGCACCCTGTGGCTGTCATACAGTCATAGATAATGTTCATACTGCTGTGTCACCCTATACGGGTACCTCTGGCGTGCCGCACAGACAAGAGTCTGTTACAGGTGAGACTGCCATCGGTATCAGGCATGTCAAAGCATAGAGCTATTCACCATGTGGCCAGTTAATACATGGATATACAGGTTGCATCACCCATCATTTACACAGGCCACCCATGTGCAATATATACAAATGAAATGACACACAGACATGAAACTACAGTATTTGTCATTGCTACATGTGTGTCCAGCTGTGCATACAACGATGGAGGTGTTCTACAATGGAGGCATATGTACTATACAGTGGAACAAAACGTGTGGTACACAAACCAGTACCGCACAGTGAGCAGTGATATGGGAAGACCACAGGCGTCACCATTGTGTTATATGCCCCTGCAATGGGTTCACACATTGTGATGTTACATCCGACATGTCTGAGACACGTAGCGTTTTGGTTGCGATATTGTCACAATTTCCCATAACTCATACCCGATATACCACTCATACACCTGTTGTCTGCATAGCCCTGTGGATGGTGACATATCCAACATCTATGGCTGTATGTCATATGGGACAACACAGACATGTGTGATAGATGGCCATCACATACATGATCAACACATGTGCACACATGGCCATGGGGGATGGCCAGAGACACGTAGCCACACAGTAGATGGGATGTTGATACACCCTGTCCCACTGTGTCCACACATGGTCCAATTACAGCCATACTAGACCAATTGTACAGGTGATGTGGTACGCTGCACATCTTAAATGCCTGTGCACAGCTAGTGGAGGTTTCAGTGATGTGTACCTCATAAGATGTGTTGAACATGACATCTGTGTCATAGCACGATGGTAGTCACCTTTAGAGATTCCATTGACAGTGACACCAGGCCACAGATACTGTACTTTTCCCCTGCTGCCGTAGGACATCACTGTTAGCTGTGCACCTTGTGTGCGTGGTACATCAATGTCATGTGTGAAATGGTGACGTGACAGGTCCGCTATGTGTGGACATGGTTGACAGGCAGCTAACACTCTGTAGTCATTGTGCAGGGGTGTCATCTGTATGTCCTCCAGTTACCTGTCATATGACACAGCATGGTTTGGTGTGTATACACCTCAGCATCATAGGTCACAATCCACAGGTATGTCATGGGTATGCATGCAGTTCTGGATATGCAATGCGTACATATCATGCACTGTTTAGCAATATAGATGCCTCATGATGCCATGCAATGGCACAGTGTCTGCACTTCACACTGTACAGCAATGTAGACAGTTCACAGTCCCCTACCATGCCCATGCACATTTGCTCAACATGCATTCTATCTGTAGGGCATATGGACAACACCGCCAAGTGATACCCAGTACGACGCTGTACATGTGTCAGGACACTATTATGTCAGGCATGCATGCATGTTAATGCATACGTCAGCAGATTACATGTCAAGGTCACGTCAGCCATGTGTACTGTTACCCTGTTCTGGTCCACATGGTGTATCACGGGGATGCATGCATACTACCATGATTGTGTGAATTGCATGGATAATGATATCACACCTGCCTGCTGTAGTGTGCATTCCAGGGGGTATGCTTACAAACACTATTGATGTCTGTGCTGCATGCTGTCAGCTGTATCACAAGCATGCTGCATGCCATCTGTCATATCACATGCATGGTGTGTCAGTGTGTGTGTGTCAGTGTGTGTGTGTGTGTGTGTGTGTGTGTGTGTGTGTGTGTCTATTGTAATTTAGAGTCTTTCTTTGCATTCACAGGTGATGTAGGTGCTTTACTCTCCTGCGGTCCATCTGATAGTGTCCCCACAGATGCTAGTTGTGATGAACATATGCATGAGGTACTGGCAGGGATGTCAGGGGCTGAATCTGTGCCAACGGTAGCCATCCCAGCTATGTCCCCCTCTTCCCCGCACACAGTTCAGCTGCCAACACATACCGCATCAACAGTGGCCATAGAGGAAGGACAGTCAGCATCTGTTAGCGTTGAACAGGAACGTGTGGTGGCTACAGAAGGTGCGTCTCCACACCATGGTGGCAGTGTACTGACTGCAGATGTGCCACACAGGCATGTGGCTGGTGCTCCTCATAGGAGGACCTCTGGCAGACATGCACCTGCAGGACATAGCGCAGCAGCTGGAATCACCAGACGCATGTTCCAGACTGTAATGGCGGCACAGGCATGTGCCGAATGGCAGAACAGAGAAGGGCAGAGGCTGCAGAGGGCTGCTATCAGTACCCTAAACAACAACATCCAGGCATTGGCAGGTGCACAACAGCAGATTGCTGATGTTCTGGACAGGCGATTTGGTTACATGGTCAGAATCCTCGACAGTGGCATGGCAATCCACGAGCGTGAGCTGTCTGTGCTGGAACATCTGGTAGGGGTGAGGCATAGGCCACGTGGACGTAGGCCATCTACACCACCTAGTGCAGGTCAACGTGAGCATGCCACCTCACATGGCCACTCCCATAGTGCCGGTAGCAGTGGCAGTGCAGCTGGTGCTGGGCTGTCCACACCAGGACACAGCAGGCCACGTGGACATGGCCCTGGATGTTCCCGGTGGGGACACAGTTCCAGTGGCCATGTGTCATTGGACAGTAGCCATTCTGTACCTCTGCCTGGTAGTGCCCGTGCAACCCCTGGTAGGCACAGGTACAACCTGGTCTGTACAATCTGGAGCTGTCCATAATACCCTTGTGTAGGCCTCACAAATGACAGAACTGTGTGCACACATACACACACACAGCAAACACAACTGTAGGGCTCCACAACCCCCACATGCATACAGAACAGACATGTCCATTCAAATCACTGGCCCTTACCCACACACATGATGTCATCCATTGGTGCAGCCTATGCCCCTGGCAAACAGTATCACCCTGTGCATATGATGAAGCCTGTGCTGCATCCCTGTCATCCACACCATTGGTGCAGGGATATGCCCAAATGGTCTGATGCACAGGGTGAACAGAATAGTGAGAGGTGTATCTAACATTACTTGTGTATGCATATTGAGGGATGTGTATGTTGCATTGGTTGTGTGTGAATACTGAGAGATGTGTATGTGACATCAGTGGTGTACTGTCGACATGCACCAGTCATACCATGTAGTCCAGGTGCAGTATGCATTGTGATATGTTCACAGTATGTGTCTTGGTTACAATAGTAACAGCATGTTGGTAATGATACCCTGGTTCCCTCCTATGGTGTACTGGCATGTGCCTACAGGTAGCAGTGTTTGCAGTCCCCCATGTGTAACTGTGGAGTACTCAGAGGCACGTATGGCAATATTAGCATGCTAAACGTACCCTCAACCTGACAGTTGGAAAGTCGAACATGACACAGATGTCCGCACATATACTGCACCTGAAACATGTGGTCAGTTGAACAGGCTACAGTGGACAGAGACGTGACATACATACCAGGAAACATTACAGGTATGTTGACATGGTGCAGGGGTTGTACATAGCGGTCTGGCCAATGATGACGTTAGAGGCCACTTGATAGCATGAGGCCACACTGTGTAGCAGTAATTCCCTGTCACAGTACAGGAACATGGACACATTCACAGGGTCTACAGCACTATGACGTGCACCCCATAATGTTGAGGTGTGGACCCTTGCCTATGTGGTCATCACCCTCGCAGTACTTTGCACCCACACGACGTGGCACAGAGAAGGAACATGCACAGGTAGCCAGTACGGCTGGGACCGATGGCATCAACAGGGTAGTAGACTGCATCACCATGAGGGGCTAGTCACCATGAGGGGTTAGTGATCCTGTTTTCACTGTATGGTAGCATACACCCTCACACCAAGCACCAGACAGCCATACATACATGCATACATACATACATACACACACACACACACACACACACACACACACACACACACACACACTGTGGTGACCAGAACTGTGTGTATGGATAGCCGATGTGTGTGATGCACCACACCTGCCGACGTCATGCTTTCCACACTGCAGTATGTACAGATCTCTACAATGGTGTACATGGATGTGTAACAACTGGGACGTAATCCCCACCATATGTGGCATATGTGGTCACACAAGCAGGCACACATGGCATTGCTGGGAATGATACACCTGCCATATGATGAGACGTTTGATAGACATGCAGCAGTATTGTCCACATTATGTGTACCAACGCTATGTCTGGCAATTGTGTTGCTATATGCACATGGGAGGATGTAAGTGTTACAGGTGTCACGTGACATACAGTTGGTAACACCTGACCGCTGTGTATGCGTTATGTCATCACCATCAAGTAACAGTGACATAGTGTACTGTTTGCACATGGCATGGTAGGATGGCGTGTGACACACCTGTGAGCCATCCCCGGCACACATACATCTACACAGGTGGATCACCACTTTATGTACACACATCCATCCATACGTGATGTACAACCAACCGTACTGTCTGTATGTCACCATATACAGGTGTCAGTGATGGGGCTGCATTGCGACTGCATGTTGTAGTTAGGTGCAGCTGTGTTACGGACATCGGCCACTGCACATGCTTGGTTGCTGCATGCACAGTACAGATTGTACATGTGTGCTGGTCCTACATGTGTCTCCTACATTGCTATTGGTGGACATGTGTGTTGACATACATAACACATGGACTGTGGTATGATATCACGGGTGTCATGGGCGACTACTACAGGGGAATGTGTCCTCGGTCAACATTGCTACCTCCTGTACTGTGAGCATTCAACAGACATGGACCCACCTTCCATTTGCGTGCATATGATTGCTTAGGCCACTGTTCTGCATGGGGGACAGCAAAGGCTAAGCTATGTACATATGTGTTGTGTGTGTGGTCCATGCACACATCCACTACAATCACATGTATGACATGTCCAAACATGTGTGTTCGTTGGTGTACAACAACACTCAAATGTCACAGCTGTGTAAAACCCGGGGCCCCTGATATGTCTTGAGCTGACCTGGTCATGTATAGTGGTATCATTGCAATGTATAACACCTGTTGGAACCCTGTCAGTACATGTGTACTCTGCACAGTTGCTGTAGACCTCTGTGCAGTCCACTGATCATGTGTCACACGGTGTTGTGGTAATGTATGGCTGTGTATTGCTGCAACAGTGACATGGTGATGTCTCAAGGGCTACAGTGTAGACTGCGGTGTGTACGTCTGTGATCTGCACCTGTGACAGCTGTGATGGCAGCTGAGTGTGTACTGGTCACTGCATGTGTGTGACTGCCCTGTGCATGGGGACAGTTATACCTTACTGTGCCCTTCAGTGTTTAGACTCCATCTGCATGCAGGATGGCCCACCCAGTGCGTGGGGACAGTTATACCTTACTATGCCCTTCCATGTTTAGACTCCATCTGCATGCAGGACGGCCCGCCTTGTGCGTGAGGACACTTATACCTTTCTGTGCCCTTCCGTGTTTAGACTCCATCATCATGCAAGACGGCCCTTTGCAACTGCTAAGTGTGTGAGCATGCCCCTTATGCTGTTGTGTAGATGGACACACATGACAGTCCAAACTGAGCCCTTGCATGTTGAGACTCTGTCTGCATGCAAGATGGCCCTTTGCAACTGCTAAGTGTGTGAGCATGTCCAGTATGCCGTTGTGTAGCTTGACACACAGTACAGTCCGAACGGACGTGTATTACTAAGTGTGTGGCCATGGCCAGTGACACCTTGTGTCGGTGATGTCCCTCTGTGCATGGGCATGGCCGTTGACATCCTGTATAGCCATGGTGGTCATCCAGGCAACAGATGTCCATTTTCAACATCACGTTGGATGCCTACTGAGTACACACTGGTCGACTATCTTGAAGGGTGTACTGTCTGTGGTGCGTCTCGTGTCTATGTCTTGTTGTTGTAGTGCTCCGTAAATCTTATGTTGCCCCGATCACACCACTGCCGTGTGTTTGTCTACGTCTACCGTGGGACAGTAATATGTCTGTATGCTTTCAGACTGATCACTCTCTATACAATCTCTGTCGGCGTCCTTGTCTTTGCGGATGATGACATGTGCCTAGAAATATGCCTCTGGGACTGCTGTGTTTAGTAATCTCGGTAGCGCGTTCTGTAAATGCGTCATGCTGTAGTGTGATAGAGTAGTTAGGTGTATGTTCGACTCCCAGCCCTGCCAAGTGTGTGTGTATGTGCGCGCATGCTCCCGTCCACCTGGGGACTCAGTCATGCTTTTAGATGCATCACACCACAGATATTTCCTACCAACGTCTTTGCCTTCGCGGATGATGACACATGCCTAGATGTATGCATCTGGGACTGCTGTGTTTAGTAATCTTAGTAGCGCATTCTGTAAATGTGTCATGCTGCAGTGTGATAGGGTAGTTAGGTGTATGTTCAACTCCCAGCCCTGCCAAGTGTGTGTGTGAGTGCGTGCGCATGCTCCCATCCACCTGGGGACTCAGTCATGCTTTTAGATGCCTCACACCACAGATATTTCCTACCGACGTCTTTGCCTTTGCGGATGATGACACGCACCTAGATGTATGCCTCTGGGACTGTTGTGTTTACTAATCTCGGTAGCGTATTCTGTAAATGCGTCATGCTGTAGTGTGATAGGGTAATTAGGTGTATGTTCGACTCCCAGTCCAGCCAAGTGTGTGTGTGTTTATGTGTGTGTGTGTGTGTGTGTGTGTGTGTGTGTGTGTGTGTGTGTGTGTGTGTGTGTGCACGCATGCTCCTGCCCGCCTTGGGACTCAGTTATGCTTTTAGATGCATCACACCACAGATATTTCCCACCGACGTCCTCGCCTAGATGTATGCCTCTGGGACTGCTGTGTTTAGTAATCTCGGTAGCTCGTTCTGTAAATGCGTCATGCTGTAGTGTGATAGGGTAGTTAGGTGTATGTTCGACTCCCAGCCCTGCCCAGTGTGTGTGTGCGCGCATGCTCCCGTCTACCACGGGACTCAGTCATGCTTTTAGACGCCTCACACCACAGATATTTCCTACCGACATCTTTGCCTTTGCGGATGATGACACGCGCCTAGATGTATGCCTCTGGGACTACTGTGTTTAGTAATCTCTGTAGCACGTTCTGTAAATGCGTCATGCTGTAGTGTGATAGGGTAGTTAGGTGTATGTTCGACTCCCAGCCCTGCCAAGTGTGTGTGTATGTGTGTGTGCGCGCGCGCGCATGCTCCCGTCTCCCTGGGGACTCAGTCATGCTTTTAGATGCCTCACACCACAGATATTTCCTACCGACATCTTTGCCTCTGCGGATGATAACATGCACCTAGATGCATGCCTCTGGGACTGCTGTGCTTAGTAATCTTGGTAGCGCATTCTGTAATTGCATCATGCTGTAGTGTGATAGGGTAGTTAGGTGTATGTTCGACTTCCAGCCCTGCAAAGTGCGTGTATGTGTATGTGTGTGTGTGTGTGTGTGTGTGTGTGTGTGTGTGTGTGTGTGTGCGCGCTCCTGCTCCTGTCCGCCTGGGGACTCAATCATGCTTTTAGATGCCTCACACCACAGATATTTCCTACCGACGTCTTTGCCTTTGCGGATGATGACACGCACCTAGATGTATGCCTCTGGGACTGCTGTGCTTAGTAATCTCGGTAGTGCATTCTCTAAATGCATCATGCTATAGTGTGATAGGGTAGTTGGGTGTATGTTCGACTCCCACCCCTGCCAAGTGTGTGTGTGTGTGTGTGTGTGTGTGTGTGTGTGTGTGTGTGTGTGTGTGTGTGTGTGCGTGCATGCTCCCATCCACCTGGGTACTCAGTCATGCTTTTAGACGCATCACACCACGGATATTTCCTACCGATGTCTTTGCCTTTGCGGATGATGACACGCGTCTAGATGTATGCCTCTGGGACTGCTGTGTTTAGTAATCTCGGTAGCGCGTTCTGTAAATGCGTCATGCTGTAGTGTGATAGGGTAGTTAGGTGTATGTTCGACTCCCAGCCCTGCCAAGTGTGTGTGTGTGTGTGTGTGTGTGTGCGCATGCTCCCATCTGCCTGGGGACTCAGTCATGCTTTTAGACGCATCACACCACAGATATTTCCTACCGACGTTTTTGCCTTTGCGGATGATGACATCCGCCTAGATGTATGCCTCTGGGACTGCTGTGTTTAGTAATCTCGGTAGCGCATTCTGTAAATGCGTCATGCTGTAGTGTGATAGGGTAATTAGGTGTATGTTCGACTCCCAGCCCTGCCAAATGTGTGTTTCGAGCTGCATGACAACAGTACATTGCTTTTATAGTATTCACTCTCCATAACATACGTGCGGCATCTTTGCCTTTGATGCTGCTGTCTGCAAGCTAGACGTATGCCTGTGTGAATGCTGTGATCTACTAATCATGGTAGCACGTTCTGTAACTGCGTAATGCTGTTGTGTGGTACAGTGGTTACATTTGTGTTCTGCTCCCAACCCTGCCACGTTTGTTTTGTGTGTGTGTGTGTGTGTGTGTGTGTGTGTGTGTGTGTGTGTGTGTGTGTGTGTGTGTATGTATGTATCTATCTACAGATATATATATATATATATATATATATATATATATATATAGATATGTATGTTGGGATTATCACTCTTGAATGTGCTGCATTATCTGTACATGATCACCTTGGATGTATGTACATCTGCTATGGCTCTGTGATAGTGCACATACTGTGTGCTGTAGTGATCATGGGTTATTCTTGTGTAGTGACCGGTTATTGTGTTGCTGGGTATTACACGGGCATTGGAAACAATGTTAGTACAGCACCCTTGAATGGTTGTATGCACATCTCGCCAACAGTCAGCAGTGGTTATTACATTGGAGGGTGAGTATGGCTCATATCCGTATGTAGTAACTGACAATTCTATGCAGCTCAGGTTAACATTACAGACTCACGTTTATCCACAAGTTGTGGTACAGATCCCAGGACTGTATGTGTATACATTGACAGGTGCAGGACTGGGTTAGTGTTGGATGCATGGAGGGGTGTCCATGGCCAGTAATGGAGATCTTTACAGTCTGGCAGGTACGGTCTGTGAGTGTCCCACAACCTCCTGTATATGGCTGACACATGCTGTACCTGGGTATATACAGACACACACACACTTACCACAAACAGCTAGGGATATCACATACACAAACCCATTGCATCACCATTGGGCCATGCAATAACCATTGTCCCTCACACACACACACACCTATGTGTACATTGGATGGCTCAATGACAGCTCTGGAAATGTAACACCACACCCTGTGCATATGATGTCACCTGTGCCACCACCTGTGATGTGTAACATTGATGCAGGATCAGACTAACCTGGTGCTGATGCACACGGTGGCTTTATTCCACTGTATTGATGTTAGAATGCTGTTAACATAAGGTGTGTTACTTCCAGGTGTATATCAGCAGGCATGATGCATTGCAGCTATGACCATCAATGTAGCATAGTTTACAGCACTGTTAATTCTGATGATGTATTCTCCATCCATGTGCCATTTCACTGATGTGTGTAGTATTGGCAGCATGTGTGTCTGAGTGTGCAGTACATGTGTGATGTGTGTAGTACACATGTATACATGCTTACAAATGCGTACACTGGTATACATGACATTACACGGGCTTCACCATTCGTACACTAGCTTACTCGTTCTTCAACATCTGCACACGGGCTAACACTCGCGCACACATGCTTACTCAGGCTTAGTGGCGCGCATGGGCGCGGTCACACTGTGGGCAGGTTTGCAGGTCACATCGGTGGTATCCATGGCATACACCGTCAGTCTCCTGACTTTCCCTAGGATAGCTCATAACACACCTCTTCCACTGAGTACTGACAGCAAACATGTGACACTGCTCCAGTGAGATTACAGTGTTTTATACATACACACTCATGTTGTCACCTATCTTCTACTCTAATAGTCCCCTTGTCCTACACTACACTGTAGAGGCTTGGCCCATATGGCATGACATGTTGTGATTCACTATCCTCTGACAGAGCGCTTCCACACATAACAACCAGTACGCAGTAGCCATGTTGTCTCCAGCTTGCCATTCATCTGCATGGCGTACTAACATCTAACTAAACCTACATTTTGTATGTATATTATACATATTTGACTTGTTTTGAAGCGCAGCGCATTCTCGTGGCGCTGCGCTACACTTCCACACCGGAGATCGGGGGGGGGCAACTACTGTTTTATTGATATCCAATGGACAATAATGCCACTGGCCTTAGATTTGGACATTGGCATGCTTCTTCGACTGTATTCATACTGTATTTGCAGCTGTCATTGCTCCGTTTAGCAACGTGCAGAACGTTCGTCGCCTAACATCCGAGTATATTTCTGCACATAACTCTGCTCTTGCACGGACAGTTTACTGTTTCATGTATCACATATTTACATCATTTGCATAGCTTTCACATACAAATGGGGTATGTTGCAAATCCAAACATTGTCCGTGCAACTTTCATGTTACGGGAGGTCTTGCACACTCCTACAGGTGTTTGCTGAATAGCTTGGCAGTCATCTTTCCTTGCTGTACTCTCACTCTACTCATACACGCCGGAGGCTTCCTGTACCATGGCCTAGGCTTTGCTGTGTGCTATATCTATTTGTGGTGTATGCATGGATGTGGTTATGTCCCACTGTCATCATTGGTAAAGTTGACAGCCCTATAGGTACTTCATTTAGACTGCTGTGTCATTTGACATGTCAGCACATACCTGCGGCCAATACTGAACTTCCTACTGCAGCGCTTTTCATACCTTCTGAGTTATCTTGCAGTCAATAATGCTGTTTCCTCAGACATGGATCTGTTTCTGATCATACCTCTCAACCTCCTAGAGCAAAAAATCTGTACAAAGCCTAACATGAGAGAGGGACAAATAGGGGCAGATTTTAAATATTGCTCTTACAAACGTAGATAGTTGACAGAATAATAGGTTTTGCATTAGTATGACTTTTCTGAAGGATTTGGGGTCTTAAACTCAAATGTTCGTCATTATTTAATGACTTCTGTTCTGAGGTATTTGCCAGAAAGGTACAGATTGTAAGAGGAACACACCAAACATATGAGGCAAACATCTGCACATTCTGCAAAAATCTGTACAGTTGCGAGGTATGTTTCTGATACAGGATATCAATTTTCTTACACCAATACACACAATATATGGCGCCATCACAGGCCAGATGCCATTACATTCCTATTGCAGGACACACCCACCCAGAGGGTTGTATTCCTCACAAAGGCCAACAGGTGCTTATCCACACTAATTATTCTATCATGTACCTTAGGTGTATGCCAGTATTTGGGCTTTCCGTCAGTGGCAGAGCTCACGTACGAGTATGGGGGACTGGACACTGTATCGGTGACACTGCATGACATCCTGAGGGACACGTCTTTTGAGTCTATTAACCTTCCACATTGACTGTCACAGGGCATACATTGTCATTCACATTTGTTGAAGTACATGCTTTTGACTTGTACATGTTTTGTCATTTGTCCTGACGTCTTTCTTCTCACCTGTCCACCTAGTATCACTAGTTCTGTACATTTATTTAGGACGGGTTACCTTCATACCTCTCACCTGTACACATTATGGGTAAACGCCCCGAGGTTTGACCTATGATTTTGTTACATTTGTCATAATAATGTGCCTTTCTGGTAAATTACTGGCAAGGCATGACGGACTGTGAGGTTAGATAATAATGACTGACATTTCTATTTCATGATTACTAACCCTCATAACATTCATATTCCTGACTACACCATTATTCTATCAACGTTCTGACTTTGTCTGGGGTATATTTAATATAGTCCCTATTTGTATTTCATGTACTATGCCTTAGTCCAGCTGTCTTATTCTGAAAGTTTGGCAGGTATGGTTACCATCTTGGTCGTACGCATGTCCATCAGTGATAATCGCCTACATGACACTGATATAGGTCCCTACATCTTCCCCCAATGGTTTACACAATATCCTGTAGATGGGTTGAACCTTTTTGGAAAATATAGGCGTGTGCTATACCCACATAGGTATATTGATCACTCCCATGGGGCATACCTAATAGATCTGTGCCAACCAACACCTAGGCCCATTTTTGCATACCCATGATTCCCATACCTGACACCCCTCCACAGTACCCATTAGACATGTTTAATGTGAGCGATAATAAAGTGTGAAGACACTTCTAAGCACTCCCCACTCTCCGGATATCAGGTAGTACTTCATACATTCTATCGACCCATGTGTTATTACCCTTGCACCTGCTACTGTTTCATGTACAGCTATATCGTAGTTGCAGCTGTGACTTCTTTTGCATCGATGATGGTTCGCACTTCGTACGGGATCAATTTTTGGGGTCCTGCAAAGGACATCTATATTCATGTTTAACGTGTAGAACTTGCAGGCCCTGTCACACTGGTACTTTCCGGGCAATGGTTTGGAAAGCAGCAGTGTATTCACCTTTCATGCATGTCTGTCTGTCTATCCATAATAGCTATACCATGACCTATTTATGTACATGTGTTATATCTACAGGGACATATGTTTGTTGTGTATATATCTATTCATGTATCGTGTGTGTATAGATATATATATGTACATATATACATGTGTCTGTACATTCCTCATTTCATAATTTGCTTTGGTTTAAGTCTGTGGATATATGTGTATATATATATCCATATCATACCTTTCAACTGTACAGATTTTCGCTGAATGTACAGCTGTTTGCCTCTTATCTTTGGTCCATTTTTCATAACCTTGTGTCCATCTGGCAATTTAGTGGCATATCATTAAAGACTGACATTGGTAAATAATGACAAGCATTTCAGGTTACGACTTCATACCCTTCAGAGAATCCATGCTAGTGACACACCTGTTATTCTATCCACTTTCTATGTTTGTTAGGGCAATATCTGGGGATTGTCCATATTTGTACCAGTTGTTTTCATGGCTTTGTCCGGTTTCGTACTTTACGGGGTTAACAGGTATGAGCCATGTATATATAACGTGGAGAAAACAGCATTCATTTGCTATGCTGTGAGCGGATTGCACACGCGCAGGGGCACTTGCCTATCCTTTTTGTGGGTTACATATGTTTAATAGATATTTGTGCTTACGTGGCCTTTTATAATTCTGGCCATAACAGTTACATATCTGTATTCCGGTTTACGGACTGATGCGAAACACACGTTCACCTTTACATATTTAAATGTATGTACAGCACGAATGCATTCATTACACTTTAAAGTTATATGTGTAGTGGTTATACGTCAACCGGGACTGCATTCATGTTGGCCGGATGCCGGAACCACTATTCTATTGGTGTTCTGCCTCATTGATATGCATACCCATAGTACTTAGCTACATCAACATATGCCTCACCGCTTCACTTACAACACAGGCATCCATTCTCCTGCTGGGAAAAACGTGGTACTACATATAACACATTCCCTATTGCCTACTGCTGTGGATCCCAGCTGCATTGTTAATCACTCCAAGGATATGCAGAACACCAAGGCATATAGACCTGGCACATTCAGGTCTTTGATTGTCAGGGTGTTCATGTAGTGATCTGGGTTTAGGCTTGTCTACCTGGTGGACGGAACTTCCCTGGCCGAGTTCAAATGTCAGACGAAGCATATGGACAGGGAGTTTCTCCCTATTATGAATTTTTACCTGTGTTTATAGACACAGGTGTTTGGACACCTGTCAGCAGCTTATTCTGTTGGCAATACATATTATGGGTGGGGTTGTTACAGTCCATACTCCACGGTGAGGGGTGTTCTCATTCACATTTGACTATTACTTGTATTCAGTCATATGGGGATTATTACTTTGGACATGAAGTGACTACAGGTATGCAGTTGTACATTACACAAATGTGAAGTGTTGTTACTGTAAATATGTATGGACCATACCTCTCAGCCTCTTAGATCACCAAATCTGCGCAAAACCTACATGATGGGGGGACAAATAGGGACACATTTTAACTATTGCTCTTACAAGCTTAGAACGTTGATAGAATACTAGGTTTTGCATTAGCATGACTTTTCTGAAGGATGTGGAGTCTTAAACTCAAAATATTTCTCATTATTTAGTGACGTCAATCCTCAGCTATTTACCAGACTGGTGCAGATTGTCAGAGGCACACAACAACAATATGAGGCAAAACTCTGGTCATTCTGTGAATATCTGGACAGTTGAGTGGTATGGTACGGACCTCTGTAATACGCTGTTGTGTTCTGGCACAGCAGTAGCTCATCATTAAAGACTGAAGTTGGAACGTGTTGACAGACAGTTGTGTTTCAGACTTCATACTCCGGACATCAATGCCAATGTGCAAACTGTTATTCTATCATATTTCTATGTTTCTAACAGCTATCTTTACAAATTGTCCCTGCTTTTTGACCTTTGTCTCACTTGTATTCACGGCTCTGTCCAGATATCTTGCTCACACAGGTTGACAGGTATGGTCGGTCACGCCTGCACACAGTCAGTGTAATACGCTGTTGTGTTCTGGCACAGCAGTAGCTCATCATTAAAGACTGAAGTCGGAACGTGCTGACAGACAGTTGGGTTTCAGACTTCATACTCCGGACATTAATGCCAATGTGCAAACTGTTATTCTATCATATTTCTATGTTTCTAAGAGCTTTCTTTACAAATTTTCCCTGCTTTTTGACCTTTGTCTCACTTGTATTTACGGCTCTGTCCACATATCTTGCTCACACAGGTTGACAGGTATGGTCGGTCATGCCTGCACACAGTCAGTGTCCCTCACACTTGATCAGGGTTAACCTGTTTACGTCAGTGTCTTCCTCACCCTCATGCCGTTTGCCACTATGCGAATGTGTGCATTATATTCTCCCTCCTATTCGTGTCGGGACACGTGCATCACGGGAAGGTGTTTTATCCTGGGTAGTAGGTTATGCATGCCCACTTAGGGCTGGACAGTGTCATGGACCTCTACTGCACATTCTGACTTGTGTCCAGATATCTACAGGATTGGACATCATGTCGTCATACCCGTTCTACTATTTACACAGGTTGGTTATCCCATGAGGGATATCCCAAAAATTGGACAAGACCAAAACAAGTCAGATACCAATGATTTTTGTGGCTTTATGAAAATGTGCAGGGGGTTTTACATGCAGGGGATACATGGTTTGCAATCCTGACACTGCCTAGGGTGACAATACCTACTACATATGTGTAGCTGTGTGTAGCTGTGTCTGCAACGAACCAGTCAGCCAAGTACGGCTGGATTTGGTGGACGTTCTGGTACGGAGGCGGGTTGTGTGATGTGGAGGGTATGCTGGGTAGGCCATTATGCATCCAGGTGTGTTGCATTTGTTATGGCCAGTTCCATCAGGACCCATCTGTGGGTATGTGATGGTGACATATCTATACATTTGTATCGCACATTTCCATATTCATATGTTTGTGGGATTGTGTTCTACACTATGGCCTGTCTGCTTGTCTTGCAGCTGTTTCTACATGTGTTTGTGTTTCTTTCCACTTCACCCGCTGCCCCCTCGTACACCTCTGTTTCACCTTTTCTGCATACGACACAGTATCGCCTTTGAGGATTTTACCATTACCCACCCACCCCTCACACGCAAATTCATCACACCCCATAGATCACTACTTTGGTTGTTGGCCCATGACACGGCCAGAGTAACACATTGACTACCCTACATGTGTCAGGTACCTTTATGGTTGTGTGGACTACCCTGCCATGTTTGCTTTCCACATGCTATACCTCACGCACATAGGTACACGCCCATACTTCACTTTCATTACTTGGTTGGTATACCCGGGTACAACCTGTTCAACTGTGTCACATACAAGTTCGGATTATACCGCTGACTTCCGGATTTTGCCCACCTGTTGTACTCATTGGTAGGATGGCACCTTTTCCTATGTCCAAGCTATTCCTTACAAATGTCCGACTGTTGTGGACAATGCCTCCCCACAGTCGACGGTTGTGTTTCCACCTTTTCAATTGGCCACAGTGTGACATTTGCAGTGAACACAGCACATTTTACAGGCTGACACATACCCACGGTCAGTTCGGCAGATAGAACTTACAATTCTTGCCTATATCTAAGCTTATTCTTGAAGCATTTCGGTGTCTTATTCTGTTTCTTATGACATTTATGTAATATACATACAGAGAAAAACTGTTTATTGCAACTATTACATGACGTCTATGGAATAATTATGTCCTATAATCTCTGGACATTTGCCATTTTTACAAGTTTGTGTCAGGACACATCTGCCCACAGAGGGACTGTCACTCACAAAGTGGGACAGGTGGCAATCTTAGTCGACGGTATGGATCATACTGTTCCTTTCAGCCTACATGTGTCCTTATTGTTGTAGCTGTTTATATGCTCCTTCTGTTTCGTTTACATACATATTCTATTTCCTATCACATTTGGTATGTGAAATATGGACATACCTTTTGTATGTGACTATTACATGCCTTGTGGGATATGATTCGGACATACGGTCACTACATATATCTACATTTCTCCTTGTGTATTTTGTTATGGACACATCTGCACAGCTATGTACCCTCCCTCACATTATGGGTCAGCTGGTGATCCTCTCCATTGGGCTGGACGTACCTACTGGTGGCGCGCTAACATATGATACGTTTCACTTCCACATAGTATAGCTATCAACACTACGTTGGACTACAGGCACACGGTTTTCATGTCATTTGTTCAAGGGTAGGGACCCGTTATTCCCTACCGTGCATTTGTGTTTGCTTCTTCATTTTCTGTTCGCAGGGACTATCTTGCATGCTTTGCATACGTTTCAGTATCCACGGACACTGATAGGTGCAATTACTATTGCAGGCGGAATATAATATTCAGCAGTTTAGGCTGCTCATCGACAGCCGACATTGGCACTCCTCCATGTGCAACTTTGATACGCCCCATGCACTCACGCACGTTTCCTATGCACATGGCTGTGGCAGCTGCGCGCCTTCATTAATATGCATATGGCGTGACTACTCCATATATATGCCGCATGGCCGGCGCAAGCCTTATGCCGTCCTTGCGTCGAGCTTCATGAATCCCGGGGTTAATCTACAGGCAAACTGGAGTAATGACAGTTCACCAACAGTTTGCTATTAGGCTGTTGGAGAAAACAAGAGCACATAGATAAACCAACTCAGATATGGGGGAGGGGGGTTCATGCTGACTCCATACAAAACAAGTCAAAACCAAAAACTCAGCAGCAGCTATACAACATGAGGCAGTAACTCCATTCACTGCACCCCTCTGCCAATAATTTTTTACTTTCACACACAAAATGCTCCTGCCAGAGTACTAAAAAGAGTCACTTTGTTTTCAATGCAGATGCTTGTGTTGGAAAATAAGAGAAAATACGGCCAGTTTGTTACTCTTAAATACATTGCAACCTCTAAACATACTTACATACATACGAAAAACACACCAATACTATTTTTACACAGATTTTAGCAAGTACATTGTGTGACACTATGCATGCCATAACAGATCACTGACTGCTAGGTAACAGTGATCAAACAGAAGCAAGTTAACTCACATTATTTATCTGCAGATAGCCTCCATTCCCATTGACTGTTTGCATTTTACTGTACACATCACAGATGCCAAATCAAAGTAAATAAGTAAATGCAAAAATAATAAACTATTCCATCTTGCTAGACACAAACACACACTAGTCTTGCAAAGTTAAATCTTACATTGATAGAAGAACAAGTTTGCATAGCATTATTTATTTATTTTGAATGATAAAAAGTCAAACTCAAATGCCTGTCATGATTATTTAACAAATGCAGCTATCTGTGTCTTAATAGAAAACTACAAATGCTGATGAATAAACCAGATATGCAGTCAAACTCATGAACAATGATAGCTCTCGACTTACTTGCTTATGAATTTCAAACAAAAAATAAATAATTTAAGGGGGCATAGATTCAGAGACAAAAAATAATTAAAGGTTAATAAACAGATTCTGAATAAACATGTCTCTTCAAAACAACATGAAGTACAACACTAATGTCTGGCATTACTGACTAACTGCAATTCATTTGTAAAATAATAGGATCAAAGGCTATACATCAACATGCAATTTCTGAACAATAAGCAGTATACAACTTTAATGTCTCAGTGGTTTATCAGAAAAATCAATGATTTTATAAGGGACCAGGCAAAAATTATGAAGCAATACCTGTAACATTCTACAAAATCAGAGGCAGTTAAGAGAATGGGGACATTCTGTGAAATCTGAGACTAATGTTAGAAGATACATATTGATATGAGCCTCTTTGCTCTGTAAATGTGTCCACTATTCGTATCTAGTTGCCTGCAGGATTTAAAAAACAATAAACTAAAAAATGACCTCATACATTCATTGGCTGCTACTGCTGCTGTCACCCAGAAATGCCTACTTTTCTTCACTGATTAATATGCACTGACTTTTTACTCCTTGCCTTGTTATGACAAGGAATAAAAAAAACTGCAAATTTTCCAGGAGTAGTGTACCTGGCCAATCAATTTCTAGAGTGTTTCTCCTTGCCATCATCATATATCAAGCAGCAGGATGCCAGCATATCCACCATAAGACACCCTTAGTTGGGGGGGGGTGACCCTTTTTTATTAGTTATATAAAGAAACAAGAAAGAAAGTACAGAAACTGCCCCTAGGCAAGTGATGCCCTAGAAGGGAATAAAAAACTAGTTAAAATTATTAGTCAGCTGTTATAACTGGCATTCTTGAGTGTTTGATCTTTTTTTATTTTTTTTTATTTTATTTTTATTTTACATTTGTTGACCGGGATAGTCCGACTGGATGCATGTCCATTTTCAGCGGAGGCCTGGGGAGAAAAGCTCCAAGGGGAAGCAGATACAGCATTATATAATACCAGCATTACATATTACAAACAGACTATTTACAGAGATTACATATGTAAGCAAATTAAACAAGTTCCACGGGTTACAGTTAATCCTGAGCACAAGTCAGGATTAAATTAAATTACACAGTAATCTGGTTAACAGATTTTTACACATTCTAGAGAGAGTTAGCCAGGGTTGATACATTGACATAGCCAGTTAAGTGACAAATGTTGTTTGAGTCTAGTTTTAAATTGACCTAAGGTGGAAAGTAAGGTAATATCAGCTGGAAGATTGTTCCAGGATCTACTTACAGAGTTTGCAAAGAGAGAATCACCGGCTGTGTTATTAATTTTGCTAGTCTGAATTAGTAGTTTGTTAGAGGATTGAAGCGGTCTAGGATTGTTATAGGGGGAGATAATATATGAAGTGCAGAAGTATTGTCCGAATTATAGAGGATTTTATATGCCATAATCAGTTGGTTATACTGGATTAGGCTGGGTAGTTCAAGCCACCCAAGCTGATTTAGATTGATACAATGATGTGTCCTAAAAGGCAGCCCAGTGGCAAACCTAGCAATGTGGTTGTAGCAAATTGAGAGTTTGTTAAGGACAGTCTTGTTTAAATTCGAGAGCAGAGGGGATGCATACAGAAGGGTTGAAAGAAGGTGAGAGCGAGTTATGGCAATTTTAGCTGGAGGGGTTAGGAAGGCTTTTATTCTGTAAAGTGACCCTAGTTTTTTATTGATGGTTTTGATAGTTTGGTTAACATGTAGGTCAAATTTTTGATTATTGTCTATGATGACACCTAATAGTTTTGTAGAGGGGTCAGGGGAGATTATTGTGCCATCATTTGATTTTATGGTAAAGGTGAAAGTGGTAGATGTACGTGTTGGTGAAAATAACAGCATTTTAGATTTTTGGGGATTTAGGATCAGACGATGTTCAGAAAGCCAGTTTTCTATTGTATTAAAGGTGGTCTGGGTAGCTGACCATAACTCTACTGGAGATGTGGCTGAGAGTTCAAGTTATGAACTGGAAAAAATGTTGTAATTTACAACTAAAGAGTTATCCAGAACCTGCTGGTGGTAACTGTTTAAGTCTGAATCTTAACTGTCAAGCGTCTTTACTTTAATTAACTTGAACAGCTTACAGAAAAGTATCTCTTATGTCTTGAACTCTGAACATCAGAAATCTTAGCACTGACCCTCAAATTTATTGCAGAGGTGTTCCTGTACAAACCCCTACAGACTAAGTGATAAGGAATCTTTGTGTAAATGTTATTTATTTAATATGATATATTCACATAAGCAGGCATGTCTTTATGAGGAAGTCAGTGAATCTAGGAGAAGCAAGGTAGCAACTGAAAACTATGGTGAACCCTATCAGGTTCCAGGTCCTTAAATGTGTTTAATTTCTCTGTCTGAAAGAGAGAAAGAGAGAGGTGACAAAAAATTGCCATTCTGGGGGTTCTGTAACCTCAATTTAACCATTTCTGCATTTAGAAGCTCTTGCTCAAAGGACTATACCTTCAATTGTATTTGTTTAAAGTAAACTGTTTATGCTCCAGATAAAATTTGCGTAACACCTTCTTTCAAGCATCTAGCTGATTGAAATTTGTTCAACATCTGAAAGTTTAATAACTAAAAGGCTGGATAGGTGTCCAGTGAACATAAAACATTTGTTTTATTTATTTTTTTATGTATTTATTGACATTTATAAAGCAAGTTGGTCCAACTGGGCCAGTAGCCCATTTTCAGTGGAGACCTGAGGAGAAAAGCTCCAGATTACAAAGATATTTCATATTAAAATTTACACTTAGAAGCTTTTACAGCACATATAATAATTCACACATTCAGGAATAGTACAAAGTTAGACTCCAAAAACGAAACATAAAAGTTAAGAAAAACGCATAGTGCATAAATAAATAGCATTCCTACAAAGAGGTTCACAATAGTATGCATGAAATTATTCAATTAACCAGGTAAACACATAATAGATACAAGTATAAAAACAAGGGGAGGGCATTGTAAAATTTTAAGTGGTGGGAATATGAAATGAGAGAAGTGGAGTTTATCCATCATAATCCTGACTTCACAGTATTAAGCATCTGTAATGATTTAAGAGAGAGAGAGAGAGAGAGAGAGAGAGAGAGATGCATCAACATCTGCCTAAAGATAATACTAGTGCCTGCCTGAAAATTATATATTAACATCTATGGTTGTCCAGAAATGATCCTGTACTGTTCCAAAGTGATTCACTGCTTTTCATTCCTTCAGTCTGACAGGAGAAATAGCTTGGCATCTTGGAGATAGTTTAACTTCATGTTTATACTGTACAGTGCATATGAAAGCCACTATGTTTCTCAATCTACCCAAGCTTCAGCTGATTTGCTTATATCCAGATGTTTAGAAAACTTTCACGAGTCATTAAAATGTAACTTTCTGTTTCACATTAAACTTCTGATGCAATGAGATAGCCAACATGTCAGAGATATGTCAATATTTCTAGTAGATGCAATACATATTGGCTGTTTGTTCTTTGAGCATTTGTTACTTGTATATAGACACATACACACACACACACACACACACACACACACACACACACACACACACACATACACACACACTCCTTTGCAGATAACCCTTAATACCAATGTGCCAGATGTAGAGCGTTTATGGAATAAATTAGTACTAATTACTTTAACCTGGATGATGCATTCACTTCAAGTGCAAAGTACACTTGAGAATGCATCATTCTATAAAAGCAGAAACTCTGAATTTCATTTTCTTCTGTCTACATTTACTTTGAAATTACCTGCTACTTGCTAAATGACTGCATTGTGATTATGTAAACAACATCACCTATGACTTCAAAAGGTACAATAACTTGGGGCAACAACAGACTGACAGGTTAACAGCTTTTTAGAAAACAAGGTGAATTGTTCTAGGACACCACAAATAATGACGAGAATGAATGTGTTTAGCGGATGTAGCTTAAGAACATGGGTCTTGCCTCTTGGCAAAATGACTGAAACATGTAATGGGATTTCATTTCTGTTAACATTAAGCCAAAATGGAGGTTGTATCATTTTTAGGCAAAAGTTTGAACTGTTGCTGTCTACATCATAGGTTTTGTTGTAACTCCTATTTTTAATACAATATGATATATGACTTCAATTATAGACTTTTGTTTTCCATCTGTAACCGGAATGTGGTCAGCTTAGCACATAGTTCCCAAATATATTACATCATTTTATTCTAATATTTTGTGCTTATATGTTTTTTTCTCCAACTTAAAAAGGTTCAAAAATTTCAACTAGTATGAAATGAAATGATGGCAAAAAGTAAGTGCTGACACCGTATGTAGATTTTAATACATGACTAACTTTAAAATGCAGGGCATTAACATCTGGGATGAGAATTGTATAGGCTTAGGTGAGTATACATTTGCAAACTAACTAATAAAAATGACTTGCTGCATATATAAATATGCATACTCACACAAATGCACACACACAAATATGTAGATAATGATTGCTAAGTAATAAAAATGTCCTCAAGGCTAACTTGCATTTTGTTGATTTTCCATCTGTATTAAATGATGATAAGGCATTTGCATTAATTAACAGTGCATGTCTGAGCTGTGGCCTGCCTTCTTTATTGAAATGAGGCAAAGAATGCTAAGCAACAGTTCTCTCCCAGTGTTATGTGATTGCCCATTAATCTGTAAGGAATATTGTGATGTGCTGTCATTTACCTGTAACCTTATCACTCCTGAGCTTTCTTCTTGTCAGGATGATGGATCATTTAGGGACTAATGCTATCTGGGTAGAATATAACATTTTAATTAGCAGCAGAGATAACATGCAAAACCCCTGGGTATACTGATGGCTGCTTGGCAAATATGCCAACTAGCATGCCTGTGGTTAAGGTCAAGAGCTTTTGCTGTAATGCACGCAGGGGTGTATGTATAGAAACAGGATGTAATGTGGCTATCAGATCTTTCTTGATCAAAAGCAAACTGTTAGATTATCTCAGTCTGCGAGGTACAGAAGAGCAGTTCAGTACAGGGTTTTTCATGGGTTGTTTGATGTTGTTTTTCTTCTTTGGAAGCAATCTGAAATGGAGTCTGAGTCGTCATAAAAAATGTTTGTCAGTTGTACTGGACTATTTCCTGATATTTGTCTTGTATTAATATCAGTTTGTGTGCTGCTGACATGACTTTTAAGGAGACCTTTTATGTGCTTACTGTTTTAAAGTGATGATACATGTAAACTGTACTGATTCAGTAATATCTGTCTGTAATTTTCTACAACTCAGCTGTCCTTATCAAGTTGGGTGATAGTTCACTTTTCATTTAAACTGAGTTTTATAGGAGTCTAAAGACTGACAAGACGGCTCTGTGATAATCATGAATCAGGGTATCAATAAGCTTTTGTTGCTTGCTCTAGTGATCTATTTACTTCTGAAAAGCAGTGGTAGAGCTAAAGGTTACATGAGTCATAACATCAAATATAAGACTTAAAAAGTCAGATACATAACAAAAAGAAAATAATCTGAAATGGCAGACCCAGGAGACCACTCTTGGGAATATTTTCTATTTTCTATACATTGACAAATTACTGAAATCAGTCTGATTTACTTCAAAAGAAAAAATATATTAATCTAGTTTCCTGTATATAAATGAATATTTAGATATTTCTTAAATGGGTTACGATGTCTGATTACAGGAACACTGTGGCACAGCCCATTGTTGGGTACAGGTAGCTATTTTGGTAATAAACATACCTGAATATGAAGTTCACATTAACAAAGTTAAGCAAATGAGCTGGTAGAAAAATATTGGAAATTAAATTTACAGTACAATATTCAGATTTTTATATGGTATGTCTTCATGGATGTGTTTATACCCTTTTATTTTAAATGCCAGAAAAGGAAGAACTGTTGCATGTAAGTACAAAAAGGCCTGCAAGAAGTATCACATACCATTGATATTTAGACAGCCCATAGAATGCCTTTTTACCCGTGTCTAACTGCATTCAAAGCATAACAAAGGACTGCCCTTCTGCTTAGGCCAACTAGGCAGCGGCCTTCGGAACAGTGCTTGCAGGGGTGTGCTTTCCACATTATGTACATCATTTCTTTGTTCTAAAAAAATACAGAACAAAACATGACACTGGTGTCATGGGTGTCCTAGTGGGTGGGGGTAAGGGACATGCACCATTCAAATCAAGCACTATCATGTTAAACTTGAGGACTGCACGGTCATGATTCAGAGACCTCGCAACATTCATATGTATGTGCAAAGCCATTGCAGTTGGCATCACGCAGCTATGAGTTTTTTCTTTTTTACTTTTTTTTTTTTTTTTTTATGAAATAAATAGGGGTCTCTAATGGCTGGGATTACTGATAGATTCTCCTCTTCAGGAACATTCTGCAAAATTCTGGACTATTGAGAGGAATGGTGTGAGAAAGAAGCAGTGAGGTAAGCATTTTTTTACAGTGTTGCTAGTAGTGATTAACTAGATTTTTTTGTTGTTGCAATATTTCTGGCTTTGTGATTTGTATGGAGCAACTTAAAATACTTAAATGTGTGGCAACTTGTCTTTATGGAGGAAAGGAGAAATATATGACATGACTAACAGACTTCATGGTTGTAGCTGCTGGGCTGGGGTGGTGGGGTTGACAGAATGAATGTGACTGTTACTGACCATCTTGTCATTCACTCAGTTGTAAACTGTTCCTAACTGGCTTTGCAAGACTGGTGTGCAGACTACCTCGCTAATATGCACAGATAGAGCAGGTGTGATATCTGGTCCTTTCTGTGGTATAAGATGATTAGTTGACTGCTGTTTGTTTATTATTCTGGCTTCACATGACTATTATTTGTGTGAAACAACTTGGAATAGTTTAATGTGTGGCAATTTTTTTGAAACAAAGATCAAATGCATTACATGACACAATCCAACATCTAATTGTATACAATCATGCCTGCATGGCTATAACTGCTTGGTGGGTGATGTCTGGATGAAAGCAATTTATCCTGTTGTAAATTATCAAAGTTTAAACCATCCACTTTACAAAAAAAAAAAAAAATGATAAAATACATGACAGAATACCCCCAAATTCAGGGTTTCTGGGGCTGGTGGGTCCCACACACCAAAGCTGTATCAGTTGATTATAGCCCAAGCTTAGGAGTGTCTTCTGTTCTGAAACCCACAAAATCTAAACTCAGCCCTGCACTGAGGTGTGCACAGACTGATGACCACTGTAGACTGCAGTTTGTGTGGTGGAGTAGGGTATGATGTCAATATTTCTTTAACTTTCCTCACAAATTCTAGAGGGGTGCACAGACTCTCACAAAGCTTGAACAGGAGCATAGTACTATAAGCAACAATTTAGAAACATTACTGTAATTATTATTTTAATTTTACTCACAATAAAATATCTGATGTATATACAACTGGTTATCTTTTTGGGGAGGATGAAGAAGAATTCTCTTCATGTATGCATGACAGCAAATATATTTTTCAGTTTTGTCCATGTCTGACATCAGAGCGGCACACAGAAAGTGGCTGTCTTTTGTGGGAAGGGGTAAGTAGGCATGCTGTATATACATATAAGAACAGCAGCTTGAAACATGACTGTGGCCTTTTTCCTTTAATGTTCATCCTAGTTTAAAGCCAGATGGGGATACATAGAAAGTGAGTACCTTTTTAAGGTGGGTTAATGTTATTATTTCTAGATATGATTTACATATCATTGCAAGCATTTGACTTCTCTGTTCATTGTGCACTGCAATTGGGTCAACTTCATGCATTAAGCCTTGGAAACAACTCATTCTTTCTTGAAATAAAAAAAGAGATTGAATTTCTTTTTATGCATAATTTTTATTCAGGCCACCATTTGATTAAAAGATTTGAGAAAAGCTCTAAAATGTACCACAAATCATCTATAATCAATGGCTTTTGGGTACCTAATGGCCTCTAGGCTGCCAGATTAATTTAGTTATTACAAGGAGTCTTGGTCAGTTATGGTCTACTGAAAGAATACAGGAAAAAACAAAGCTGAAGAGGAAAACTGAATTTCTTTCCTTAATCATGTTTTTTGTTCTGGACAACATTTGATAAAAATGGGTTTAAATATTGTAAAATGTACCGCAGAACTTCTAGAAACTCCATGCTTCTGGGAGTCCTGTACCCCCCCCCCAACCTTGGATTAATGAAAATTCCTCTGTAGTTATTACCATATAATTTCGGTAAAACAGGTTGTGTTGAAAAGATTCCGGGAAAAAACAAAGGCGAAGGGAAAAATTAAAATTTTTCTTTAATCATTACTCATGATCAGGTCATCACTGGATATAATCCTTATTTAAAAAAAGTGTAAAATGCACCTCAGACAACTCTAGAAACCCCATGGGATCTGAGGGTCTTTAAAAGTTGTGAAACTTAAAAAGGTTGAGAGGAGGAGGACAGAATACCTTAAAGAGTTGTGGGGAGGGAAGTAGAGAAGAATAAATTAAGTAAGAGATGAAGGGGAGATCAATGTGAACAGGTACAGGGACTAATACTCTGAGAATTGGAGAGGGAGAGAAAAATAGAAGGATGCATATAAGAAGAAGGGAGGGAAGAAGATAGTGAGAGGGGGCTAGGTAGAGTATAGACTTGGTAGAGTATCAGGGTGAGACCCTAGGAAGGTAAAAGCAGTGAGAAAAACAATCAGTAAGGTAGAAGGTAAGAACAGGAGAAGGTAAGTAAAAAGGCAGAGGTTGTGAGTGTAAAGAAGGGGGAAAGAAAATGAGAGGAAACCAGGGGGAGAAAGGGTTAATATAGGACTAGGGGTGGGAGAGAGGAGGGCTGGTTAAAGGGTTTAAATAGACTATGGAAGAGGATAGTAAAGGAGAAAAGTACAACAAGAGTATAAAGTTTAAAGTAAGTGGTAAGAAGAGAAATTAAGTAAAATTAGAGGTGGGTAAAGACTGACATCTAGTGGCCAAGGTCTGTAAGTACACTGTGAGGAGATCCAAAAGCTGGTTGTAAGTAAACAAATAAAAGTAATGGAGAAGGGAGAGGTTTAAGGGGGGTTACAGAATACAGGGTGGGGGCTGCAATATCCTACAGACAGGAACAGTGGAGTACAACATGGTTGCTGGCAGATATGGCAGTTTAACTAGTACACCTAGCAGATGTAATGGACTAGTATATACATATAGTAGATGAAAAATAATTTGTGACATACAATCTTAGTTAATTTGGCTTTCAGTCACAGGCAGGTTTAGGTAGGTGAATATAGCTGGTCTTTGGAGTCCAGTAGGGCACAGCCGGGAGTGTAAAAAGTAAGTATAAGAAGTTTGCCCAGAATCTTAGTTAATTTGGCTTTCAATCCAAGGGTATTTTGATTACCCAGGTGAGGAAATACACAGGCAGGTTTGGGTAGGTAAATATAGCTGGTCTTTGGAGTCCAGCAGGGCATAGCCGGGAGTGGAAAAAGTAAGTATAAAAAGTTTGCACAGATTGATAAACAGATTTAGATAGCTCAGCAGCCATGCGCAAAGAGGGAGATTAAAGATTACTGTTAGTGATGTGCCAGTGAAGTAAATACTACTTTTTTATGGTATAATTCACAGAAGTTTAAGGCAGTTTACAAACTCACTTCTTTATACACATGTGAGCCCCCCACACACACACACACACACCTCCACATTCACCTCAGTTGCTGGTGTGTAGTTGTTTAAGGATGTACACATTTCACAGCTCTTCATTTTGCGATTACTGCCAATGTGTATACTCATCTATTCATATATATATATATATATATATATATATATACACACACACACACACACACACACACACACACACACACACACACACACACACACACACACACACACACACACACACACACACACACACACACACACACACACACACACACACACATATAATCTCACAATCATGAATGGCTGAATTTATTCAGAGCAAGTAAACACTTGTCCAACACCGAACACAAACATACCAGCTGATAGAACAACCGCCTAGGTGGGGGGCTGTGCCCCCCCCATACAGCCCCCATAACTATATTGACCAACTCTGGGATTGCACTACACGTGAGAAAAGGACATATTTCTACATGCTGAGAAAGTGTTCAAACTGCACTGAGAAACTTTAGCAGTTCGTAATTGTGAGTTGTCAGTATTGTTGTCTCAACATTGTGAACGTCATTATTATTGGCTACAAGATTTAGAAAGGGACCCAAATATACATATAGATATATATATATATATATATATATATATATATATATATATATATACATATATATTGGAGTGGAATGCTCTTCACTTACCAATTAGACAAACTGAAAATGTAAAGTCTTATAAACCCAATTAAAACAACATCTTTCAGAAATGTTTATTTATTTATTTATTTATTCACATTTGTTGACCGGGAGTGTCCGACTGGACGTAAGTCCATTTTCAGTGGAGGCCCGGTGAGAAAAGCTCCACAGTTAAAACAAACAGACAGTAGTTACATTGGATTACATAGCAATTAACTATTTAACATAGCAATTACTTACAA